>NC_066607.1:1647500-1667500 GCF_905475345.1 Vespula vulgaris
TTAATATAAAACATCAAACATAGATAAGCTTGTATTATTCCAGTGAGATATCATCTATTCAGCACATTCAAGCGAAACATCACTGGTTATAATGAACACAAGTACGAGTATTATATACACATAATAGCAAAAGGATAATGCAGACACATTTATAAAATTCTGTGAGAAATATTTGAATGTAGAAACATTAAGGCCACAGTAGTTGATAATATACGTACATACATACATACATACATATATATATATATATATATATATATATATATTTATATTTATATATTAGAGAAAGAAAATTTTTTATTTATAATACAAATTATTTGAAAATAAAAATTTCATGGAAGCTTTGTATCTTATGTTAGAAGATCAACCATAATTGAAAAAGGACAAATAACTGTAATAAAATAAATATGCTTAAAGCTAGAACTTTCGACAGCCGTTTTAAAAATGAGCTGAGTCGACATATAAAACCATTATAGTCATTTCATGACAAGACCTTACAAGGAGAAGTTAAAAACTTTCCCTATAATTATGCAATAAAAAACGTTCAATTCCATATTACATTATCAATGGTAAAAAATTGATGTGTATGCAAAAATGAAGACATAGTCTCCCCGTATCGTACTGAAGATGAACAGCCAATATTTTCCATGTACTTTTGATTGCTTAATCTAAACTGATGCAGAATACAATGTGACGAATACGACTATGCCATATTTTCTTTAGTTGGTGGTATCTGTTACTGAATCTTAGTTCGCATACTAATTTGAAGAAACATTACTTAGAGAAGATAATACAACAGTTACTAATATTATAGTCAAGTAGCAATAAATCAAATATAGGATTATGTGTTAAACGTAGGCACCAATGCATACTGGAGGACTAAAGGTTTCAAATTTCGTTTTAGCTTTGTGGCATTTTTGTATGAATAAATGTGTGCTTACAATAGTAGATAATAAACCTTACTCCTTTTGCAATAAAATTATCAAGACTTAAAGAACATTACACTTTCCAGTACGTCTTCGTTTCCGACGATTTTTTTCCAATTCAGCTGGTGGTTGATTTCTAATAATGCGTACAACCTGAAGAGTCATTAATATATATCGTAATATTGAATATGTTTATAATATTTTTATCGTTTATATTATTAATTAGGAATCTCAGAAATTTTTCTTGCGACTTAATCGATATATCTTACACATACAGCACTAAATAATTGTACTAAGAGCAAAAGCCATTATTTAAGACGTACTACATGTCCTATTATTTTCTATGCCTAGATCTTACGTTATATACCTACTTCATGAAACGCAGCATCCACATTTAGAGGTGGATCTTTGGCAGAAGTTTCGATATAAGGAATACCCAGACGATGTGCCAATTCCCGGCCCTGTTCCTCCGTCACTTTTCTTAAATGTACCAAATCAACCTTATTGGCAACAAGAAGCATCGGATAGACATCTCTGTCTTTTACTCTAAGAATTTGAGTATGGAAGTTGACAATATTTTCATAAGATTGTTTGTCTGTCACAGAATATACCAATAAAAATCCATCACCCTTCCTCATGTATTGTTCGCGCATGGCACTAAATTCCTCTTGGCCAGCTGTATCTAGCACTAGCGGATACAGATCAAAATACACATTTTCGTTTTACTTTACAACCTTTTAACACCTTTTATGCTCTATATGTAACACGAACAAAATACTATACAGCATATTTTTTCTAATGAAAATGATAGAAAAGCATTTTTACCGTTAAGTTACTATAGCGTTCATATCGCTTCTACGCAATCAATTTGATTCTACTCTTATTTTGCTCGTTTTTATGAACGTTTAAACAAGCATTGTATTTACTATGTCCGACCAACGCAAAAAGTAGCGTATCTCGTTTTAGAAACATGGTAGTTAATGATAAAATATAAATATGGCTTATATGCTAAGCATAGATATTCAATAAAATCAAAATATATTAAAGATATATAAAAATCTCGACTTACCATCTAGAATACACCATTGTTTATCTACTTCTGTGTGTTGAATATAGCTATCCTCGATAGTAGGATCATAATCGGTAACAAATAATTTCTGGAAGAACTGTATGGTGAGTGCACTTTTTCCAACTCCTCCATCGCCAACCACGACCAACTTAAAGGTCATAAGGTTGTCATTGTTAGGAGGTCGTGTCATACCGCCTCTGAATCTCCCGCCCCCACCCCCACTGTTCTGCCTGCGTCTGCCTATCCTGCCAATTCTTCTAATATAATCTTGGCAGTGGTTTTGCTCTCAAATCAAGAGATATTATTTTTCCAATTAAAATTCCTGAAAAAAAAAGAAAAAAGAAAAAAATCATTTCCAACAAGTTGACAACACTTGTTAACAATTCTGAATAAATATCGATAGTTAAAAGTTTAAAAATGTTTTAATATCAAATTGTGTTTATAAGAGAACAATATTTTCGCAACACCTACGGTAAAATAATAATAAAAAATTCGATAAAGCAATAACAACTTTAATAATAATCAACAAACGTCGTAGGCATTTTTCGAATGAAAATATTACGTCTTATATCTATAGTATATTTAATCAAAAAATTCTACTCACCTTACATGATCTGCCACTCCTGCGTGTCGTGCTGCCAGCTGTCAGTGAGATATTTTGTACCGTGCGCAATCGTTCGAAATATGTATGCGTAAACACAATGCATATACTAATATATGTGTATACGTGTGCGTACATGAGCGCATCTATGCAACATATCTTTATAGGAATTCTAAAAAAAGAAAAATAACGATAGAAAAGATATATGTTTACAGTATCTATTTCAATAGATATATCTACTTCGAAAAACAATATCAGTATCTTCGAACATAAAATATTATTCTTATAAATCTAAACGTTAACATTAGTAATTGCTTATACGAGAGAAATTATTTTCAACAATGAAATAAATGTCTATTTAATTATGTTCCCTCGTATACAAACGAACAAATCATTTTATAAAAAGATTACAAAAATTAATACTATTTTTTACAAACCATATAAGATCAACGGTACCAACTGTATTTAACATTGGTTTATCAGTGATCCCTGATCAAGGACTAAATTCAGTCGTACCAACGTTGAACGATGAATAACGGATGGTTAAACTTTAATTCAAAGAAAAATCGGTTATTCGGCCGATCATAATTCAAGAAATGAATATATATACATAACTTTCAACATCGCGAAAAATTCAATTTATTAATGATTGATTCTTTTTTATCAAATATTATGAAGATTTTCGACAATTAATATTTATTCAAATGTATTAATCAAAAATATATTAAATTTAGATAAGAAATATAATTCTTCTAATCCCATACAAAAATATAATTTAATAATAAAAAAATATATATAATATATAAATACAATTATATAATTCGATTAATATCTCAATATATGATTTAATACTAAATATTTATATTTAATGAATAAATGTAATTATGATATAATTATGCCATATAATTTTATGTACGCTAAATTTTCTCATAATTCGTTTCCTTATATTTTCATATTTATTTTTTGAATATTTTATTTACGATTATTTGATCCGTGTTAAAACCTTTAATAAATTTCATCTAAGCATTAACTTTTATTTCATTAGTATTCGTATCGGTTTTTTTTTTCATTCTCAATATCGATTTTATATCGTTTCACTAATCCTAAGAAAATGTTTTTTTTAATCTTACCATAAAATTAGAATTCCTTTCAATCTTCTTTTTCCTTCTTTTAAATGATTCCTCCAATGATCCCATCGTTAATAGCACTTTCATCGCACTAACATTATACACTTTTCCGTACAGCACACATGGCCGCTCTGAATAAATATTTCAAATTGTAACGAACTGTTAAGGATAATAGATACTATACCATGAAGTTATAAAAGATTGTATCTCAAGTTAATCAACACACTTTTACCACCGTTTATCTGAACCATAAATGGTACAACGCAAATTACGTTAAACTGAGTTCACCAATCAGCTTCCGTTTAGATGATACTTCCTGTACAACTTAATATCTATATCCGGTTCCCAATTTTTTAATTTTTCAATCAATCAATATAATTTATAGATTGTAGAAATTTAAAACGTAACCTTACTTTTTTATAATAAATTATTTTCGCAAAAAAAAAAAATTTGCGTATTCTCGAAATATAAAAACCGATTGCTTATTACTATGAATGGAAAAACCAATCGCAAACATTAAATTCAATATCAGGAAGTTCATTCTGTATCAAATTTTTGCGTTTCTTTAGTTTTGCTATTCAACAGTTGGTTACACTGTGGCGTCTTTTAATGTTTAGAGGTTATATTCATCGCGCAGCACATTCCGGTATATTCGCGCATTTCGCACGTTTCGTCTTTCTTAAAAAAGATCAAGAAATAAATAGAAAATACCTATACAGATAATTCTATTGTAAGTGACAAACTGGTATATTTCGTAATTTTATGTTATAAAATAATAACAGAGATCTTAACCTATAAAGCTATATTACCATACACACTCAGTAAGGACTAGGAAAATCTTTCTAGCGAAGTTATATAGCGATTCTATTTTTCTTTCAGTTTCGATAGTTTTGGAAGGTAACATTACTTTATGGAAATAAGATATTATCATGGATGCCGATCTTTATGATGAATTTGGTAATTATATCGGGCCAGATTTAGCATCCGAAAGTGAAGATGAAGCGGAATATGGAAATGTTGGAGATGATGCGGAAGATAGAGAGCGTTCTGACGAGGAGATGGAGGATGATAAAGACGAATCTAGAGATAACACGGAGCAAGGTTCATCCACAGCAGTCGTTTTACACGAAGATAAAAGATATTATCCTAGCGCCTTAGAAGTATACGGTCCAGAGGTAATTAATATGATTTTTAAATATAACAGATCAGAAAGGTTCTACTTTTCACTTTTTTATATGGCTGTTTATTTAATAGGTTGAAACTCTTGTACAAGAAGAAGATGCGCAACCATTGGACAAACCTTTGATAGAACCCACCAGAAAACCTAAATTTCAAATAAAACAACAACAACTTCCAGAGACAACATACAGCATTGAATTTTTAGCTGACATGATGGACGCGCCTCATTTGATTAGAAACGTTGTATTACTTGGACATTTGCATCATGGGAAAACCACTTTGGTGGATTGCCTGATACGACAAACTCATCCTTACATACACAGTGTAACGGATGAAAAACCTTTAAGGTAACAAGGTTCGATGGAAAATAATTATTGGTTGTTTATGTTAAAAATTCTGCTAATTCAGGTATACCGACACTTTGTTCACGGAGCAACAACGTGGAGTATCCACAAAAGCGACACCTGTAACTCTACTGCTACAAGATGTAAAGTCTAAATCGTATTTGTTAAATATATTCGATACTCCGGGTCATGTGAATTTTTCGGACGAAGCAACAGCAGCAATTCGTTTGTCTGATGGTGCAATACTTATCGTGGATGCAGCAGAGGGTGTAATGCTTAACACGGAACGTCTATTAAAACATGCATTACAAGAGAAACTAGCATTGACAGTATGCATTAACAAAATAGATCGTCTCGTTTTGGAACTGAAGTTACCACCTTTGGATGCGTATTATAAATTACGACATATCATTGAAGAAATCAATGGTTTAATAGCATTGTATTCAGATTCAGAAAATCCGGCCTTTGTCTCGCCAGCAATTGGAAACGTCTGTTTCGCCAGTTCCGAATATAATGTTTGTTTTACCCTTAAATCTTTTGCAGCTCTTTATGCAAAGAGTTATTCAACACTTAATACGAATGAATTCTCAAAGAGATTATGGGGAGATATATACTTCAACTCGAAAACGCGAAAGTTTACGAAAAAACCGCCACATAATACGGCCCAACGTAGCTTTATAGAATTTATATTAGAACCACTTTACAAAATATTTGCTCAAGTAGTTGGAGATGTAGATACGACATTGCCAGACGGTTAGTATATTTCTCTATAAACAAATTGAAAGTATTACCAAGTACAATTACATTCACTAAACTATGTGATTGCAGTTCTAAGCGAATTAGGAATTAGACTGACGTCGGAAGAAATGAAAATGAATATCAGACCACTTTTGCGTTTGGTGTGTACACGTTTTTTGGGAGATATGTGTGGTCTAGTGGATATGTGTGTCATGCACGTTCCTAGTCCTCAAGCACATGCACCTATAAAAGTTCAACATGTATATACTGGTCCTATAGACTCTCCTCTTGCACAAGACATGGTCAATTGTGACCCTGAGGTAAATATTTTTATCCAAAAAAATATAGCAATTATTTGTCGTATCTTATTCTTGAATAATATTTCTCTTTTCTTCTAGGGAAGATTAATGATTCATAGTACGAAAATGTATCCAACCGAGGACTGCACGTTGTTCGTCGTTTTGGGAAGAGTAATGTCGGGAACACTTCAAGCAGGACAACGTGTACGCGTCTTAGGAGAGGCGTATTCGCGAACGGACGAAGAAGATTCGCGTGTGCTCACCGTCGGTCGATTATGGATAAGCGAAGCACGTTATTCGATCGAATTGAGTCGTGTACCTGCAGGAAATTGGGTACTTATAGAGGGAATCGACAGACCGATCGTAAAAACCAGCACCATCACCGATCTTAACAATACGGACGATCTACACATTTTCCGACCATTGAAATTTAATACGCAGAGCGTTATTAAAATTGCTGTTGAACCAGTCAATCCGTCGGAACTTCCGAAGATGTTAGATGGTTTGAGAAAAGTGAACAAAAGTTATCCATTATTGGGCACGCGCGTAGAGGAAAGCGGAGAGCATGTTGTGTTGGGAACTGGCGAGTTGTATCTGGACTGTGCCATGCACGATCTGCGTCGCATGTATTCTGAGATAGATATCAAGGTCGCAGATCCTGTGGTCGCTTTCGCTGAAACAGTAGTGGAAACCAGTTCTCTCAAATGCTTTGCCGAAACACCGAACAAGAGAAATAAATTGACGATGATTGCGGAACCACTCGAGCGAGGTCTTGCGGAAGATATTGAAGCTGAACACGTAAAGATCACTTGGAACAAGTGAGTAGGATATAGAATATTAGATTTGATAAACGTCATCTAACACATCTTATACGCATATACATGTTCGTCGTTTCGTCCTGCGTTAGAAAAAAATTAGGAGAATTTTTCCAAACGAAATACGACTGGGACTTGTTGGCTGCACGAAGTATATGGGCGTTCGGACCAGACGCAACGGGTCCTAACATTTTGGTGGACGATACACTACCGTCCGAAGTGGACAAAACGTTGTTGAGCAGTGCTCGCGACGCCATCATTCAAGGGTTTCAATGGGGTACACGCGAAGGGCCACTTTGCGAGGAACCTATTCGAAACGTTAAGTTCAAAATCCTCGATGCAGTGATCGCTCAAGAACCATTACATAGAGGAGGTACGTATCTTGATAATTAAATAGCGTCACTACGATTCGTCTATTTGTTTGTTACCTTTATATTCAGGTGGTCAAATCATTCCTACCGCGAGGAGAGTCGCTTATTCGGCATTTTTAATGGCCACGCCGAGATTAATGGAGCCATATTTTTTCGTTGAAGTTCAAGCACCGGCTGATTGCGTGTCCGCTGTTTATACCGTTTTAGCGAAACGGCGAGGTCACGTTACTCAAGATGCACCTGTTCCAGGAAGTCCATTATACACGATCAAAGCTTTTATACCGGCTATCGATAGTTTCGGTTTCGAGACGGATCTACGAACGCATACGCAAGGTCAAGCATTTTGTTTGTCAGTGTTTCATCACTGGCAAATCGTACCTGGAGATCCTCTTGACAAAACCATTACCATTAGACCATTGGAACCACAACCGGCCACGCATTTGGCCAGAGAATTTATGTTGAAAACGCGTAGACGTAAAGGTTTATCCGAGGATGTCTCGATCAACAAATTCTTCGACGATCCTATGTTGCTGGAATTAGCGCGACAAGATGTATTATTAAATTATCCTTTATAATTTAAGTTTAATTTATTTTAATTTGATATTACCTGTAAAATATGTGAATATTAAATGAAATAAAGTTATTATCTTTTTATTACCAATACGTTCTTACCTTTCTACGATTAACTCAATGTACGTTCTTCGATTCGTAGAATGACAATTTTATTGATATTTATTTTCAATAGATGTTTGAGAAAAATATATCGATATCACGCTTACTCTATCTTTTCGATCTTAATTAAAGTTCTCATATTCATTGGTACATAATATGAAATATATTCGATCCGTTTTGTCTCTGGATATGTGTACATTTCGCATATAAATATATACTGTTTCTTTACCAACAATACGAATAGATGAATAATTTAACATCTATGAAGTATGTTTCTGAACTTTTTCACGGCCTTGTTATTGTTTATCAATAGTTGGAGAAACCAAAGAAGTTTCTAGGAGAAACTAAGAAAGTTGTTCTTGGTAAGAATTACTATTTCATAATATATTACAATGCCATTACAGCTATATTTCAACTATCTAGCGCTCATAAATTTCTGTAGATCGAAGCGTCCAAATTGCAAATAATAATATAATTCAAATGCCGCATTCGTTTCGAATTGCGTTTCGAATAAAATATTTAAGCTACGATCTATGTCATCCTAGTAAATATGTAAATACATAAGATTCTCGTCACAGTCAACAGAATTGTTTCTGCAGGTAATCTGGGCAAGCGTGACTATCATGAATTTTTTGAGACAATTTTTAACCTACATGTAAGCAACTAAATACATACATTTCCTCTATATATATGTGTGTGTGTGTGTGTGTGTGTGTGAATATGTTGACAAGAACAAATACATACCAGTATAATATCTTTCCTTAACATCTACCTTTGTTTACTCTGAAATACATCTATCGAATACTGCCTATCCTGCCAATTCTTCTAATATAATCTTGGAAGTGGTTTCGCTCTCCAATCAAGACATATTATTTTTTCAATTAAAATTCCTGAAAGAAAAAAGAAAAAAGAAAAAGATCATTTCCAACAACTTGATAACACTTGTTAACAATTCCGAATAAATATCAATAGTTACAAATTTTAAAATGTTTTAATATCAAATTTTGTTTACAAGAGAACAATATTTTCGCTACACCTACGGTAGAATGATAATAATAAAAAATTCGATAAAGCGATAACAACTAATAATAATCAACAAACGTCGTAGACATTTTTCGAATGAAAATATTACGTCTTATATCTTCGACACAAACGTTTAATATATTTAATGAAAAAATTCTACTCACCTTACATGATCTGCCAATCCTGCGTATCGTGCTGCCACCTGTCAAACAGATATTTTGTACCGTGCGCAATCGTTCGAAATATGTATGCGTATACACAAAGCGTATACTAATATATGTGTATACGTGTGCGTACATGAGCGCATCTATGCAACATATCTTTATAGGAATTCTAAAAAAAGAAAAATAACGATAGAAAAGATATATGTTTACAGTATCTACTTCAATAGATATATCTACTTCGAAAAACAATATCAGTATTTTCGAACATAAAATATTATTCTTATAAATCTAAACGTTAACATTAGTAACTGCTTATACGAGAGAAATTATTTTCAACAATGAAATAAATGTCTATTTAATTATGTTCCCTCGTATACAAACGAACAAATCATTTTATAAAAAGATTACAAAAATTAATACTATTTTTTACAAATCATATAAGATCAACGGTACCAACTGTATTTAACATTGGTTTATCAGTGATCCCTGATCAAGGACTAAATTCAGTCGTACCAACGTTGAATAATGAATAACGGTCGATCAAACTTTAATTCAAATAAAAATTGGTTATTTGGCCGATCATAATTCAAGGAATGAATATATATACATAACTTTCAACATCGCAAAAAATTCAATTTATCAATGATTGATTCTTTTTTATCAAATATTATGAAGATTTTCGACAATTAATATTTATTCAAATGTATTAATCAAAAATATATTAAATTTAGATAAGAAATATAATTCTTCTAATCCCATACAAAAATATAATTTAATAATAAAAAAATATATATAATATATAAATACAATTATATAATTCGATTAATATCTCAATATATGATTTAATACTAAATATTTATATTTAATGAATAAATGTAATTATGATATAATTATGCCATATAATTTTATGTTCGCTACATTTGCTCATAATTCGTTGCCTTATATCTTCATATTTATTTTTTGAATATTTTATTGACGATTATTTGATTCGTGTTAAAATCTTTAATAAGTTTCGTCTAAGCATTAACATTTATTTCATTAGTATTCGTATCGGTCTTTTTTTTCATTCTCAATATCGTTCTAATATCGTTTCACTAATCCTAAGAAAATGTTTTTTTTCTCTTACCATAAAATTAGAATTCCTTTCAATCTTCTTTTTTCTTCTTTTAAATGATTCCTCCAATGATCCCATCGTTAATAGCACTTTTATCGCACTAACATTATACACTTTTCCGTACAGCACACATGGCCGCTCTGAATAAATATTTCAAATTGTAACGAACTGTTAAGGATAATAGATACTATACCATGAAGTTATAAAAGATTGTATCTCAAGTTAATCAACACACTTTTACCACCGTTTATCTGAACCATAAATGGTACAACGCAAATTACGTTAAACTGAGTTCACCAATCAGCTTCCGTTTAGATGATACTTCCTGTACAACTTAATATCTATATCCGGTTCCCAATTTTTTAATTTTTCAATCAATCAATATAATTTATAGATTGTAGAAATTTAAAACGTAACCTTACTTTTTTATAATAAATTATTTTCGCAAAAAAAAAAAATTTGCGTATTCTCGAAATATAAAAACCGATTGCTTATTACTATGAATGGAAAAACCAATCGCAAACATTAAATTCAATATCACGAAGTTCATTCGGAATCAAATTTTTGCGTTTCTTTGGTTTTGCTATTCAACGGTTGGTTACACTGTGGCGTCTTTTAATGTTTAGAGGTTATATTCATCGCGCAGCACTTTCCGGTATATTCGCGCATTTCGCACGTTTCGTCTTTCTTAAAAAAGATCAAGAAATAAATAGAAAATACCGATACAGATAATTCTATTGTAAGTGACAAATTCGTATATTTCGTAATTTTATGTTATAAAATAATAACAGAGATCTTAACCTATAAAGTTACATTATCATACACACTCAGTAAGGACTGGGAAAATCTTTCTAGCGAAGTTATATAGCGATTCTATTTTTCTTTCAGTTTCGATAGTTTTGGAAGGTAACATTACTTTATGGAAATAAGATATTATCATGGATGCCGATCTTTATGATGAATTTGGTAATTATATCGGGCCAGATTTAGCATCCGAAAGTGAAGATGAAGCGGAATATGGAAATGTTGGAGATGATGCGGAAGATAGAGAGCGTTCTGACGAGGAGATGGAGGATGATAAAGACGAATCTAGAGATAACACGGAGCAAGGTTCATCCACAGCAGTCGTTTTACACGAAGATAAAAGATATTATCCTAGCGCCTTAGAAGTATACGGTCCAGAGGTAATTAATATGATTTTTAAATATAACAGATCAGAAAGGTTCTACTTTTCACTTTTTTATATGGCTGTTTATTTAATAGGTTGAAACTCTTGTACAAGAAGAAGATGCGCAACCATTGGACAAACCTTTGATAGAACCCACCAGAAAACCTAAATTTCAAATAAAACAACAACAACTTCCAGAGACAACTTACAGCATTGAATTCTTAGCTGACATGATGGACGCGCCTCATTTAATTAGAAACGTTGTATTACTTGGACATTTGCATCATGGGAAAACCACTTTGGTGGATTGCCTGATACGACAAACTCATCCTTACATACACAGTGTAACGGATGAAAAACCTTTAAGGTAACAAGGTTCGATGGAAAATAATTATTGGTTGTTTATGTTAAAAATTCTGCTAATTCAGGTATACCGACACTTTGTTCACGGAGCAACAACGTGGAGTATCCACAAAAGCGACACCTGTAACTCTACTGCTACAAGATGTAAAGTCAAAATCGTATTTGTTAAATATATTCGATACTCCGGGTCATGTGAATTTTTCGGACGAAGCAACAGCAGCAATTCGTTTGTCCGATGGTGCAATACTTATCGTGGATGCAGCAGAGGGTGTAATGCTTAACACGGAACGTCTATTAAAACATGCATTACAAGAGAAACTAGCATTGACAGTATGCATTAACAAAATAGATCGTCTCGTTTTGGAACTGAAGTTACCACCTTTGGATGCGTATTATAAATTACGACATATCATTGAAGAAATCAATGGTTTAATAGCATTGTATTCAGATTCAGAAAATCCGGCCTTTGTCTCACCAGCAATTGGAAACGTCTGTTTCGCCAGTTCCGAATATAATGTTTGTTTTACCCTTAAATCTTTTGCAGCTCTTTATGCAAAGAGTTATTCAACACTTAATACGAATGAATTCTCAAAGAGATTATGGGGAGATATATACTTCAACTCGAAAACGCGAAAGTTTACGAAAAAACCGCCACATAATACGGCACAACGTAGCTTTATAGAATTTATATTAGAACCACTTTACAAAATATTTGCTCAAGTAGTTGGAGATGTAGATACGACTTTGCCAGACGGTTAGTATATTTCTCTATGAACAAATTGAAAGTATTACCAAGTACAATTACATTCACTAAACTATGTGATTGCAGTTCTAAGCGAATTAGGAATTAGACTGACGTCGGAAGAAATGAAAATGAATATCAGACCACTTTTGCGTTTGGTGTGTACACGTTTTTTGGGAGATATGTGTGGTCTAGTGGATATGTGTGTCATGCACGTTCCTAGTCCTCAAGCACATGCACCTATAAAAGTTCAACATGTATATACTGGTCCTATAGACTCTCCTCTTGCACAAGACATGGTCAATTGTGACCCTGAGGTAAATATTTTTATCCAAAAAATATAGCAATTATTTGTCGTATCTTATTCTTGAATAATATTTCTCTTTTCTTCTAGGGAAGATTAATGATTCATAGTACGAAAATGTATCCAACCGAGGACTGCACGTTGTTCGTCGTTTTGGGAAGAGTAATGTCGGGAACACTTCAAGCAGGACAACGTGTACGCGTCTTAGGAGAGGCGTATTCGCGAACGGACGAAGAAGATTCGCGTGTGCTCACCGTCGGTCGATTATGGATAAGCGAAGCACGTTATTCGATCGAATTGAGTCGTGTACCTGCAGGAAATTGGGTACTTATAGAGGGAATCGACAGACCGATCGTAAAAACCAGCACCATCACCGATCTTAACAATACGGACGATCTACACATTTTCCGACCATTGAAATTTAATACGCAGAGCGTTATTAAAATTGCTGTTGAACCAGTCAATCCGTCGGAACTTCCGAAGATGTTAGATGGTTTGAGAAAAGTGAACAAAAGTTATCCATTATTGGGCACGCGCGTAGAGGAAAGCGGAGAGCATGTTGTGTTGGGAACTGGCGAGTTGTATCTGGACTGTGCCATGCACGATCTGCGTCGCATGTATTCTGAGATAGATATCAAGGTCGCAGATCCTGTGGTCGCTTTCGCTGAAACAGTAGTGGAAACCAGTTCTCTCAAATGCTTTGCCGAAACACCGAACAAGAGAAATAAATTGACGATGATTGCGGAACCACTCGAGCGAGGTCTTGCGGAAGATATTGAAGCTGAACACGTAAAGATCACTTGGAACAAGTGAGTAGGATATAGAATATTAGATTTGATAAACGTCATCTAACACATCTTATACGCATATACATGTTCGTCGTTTCGTCCTGCGTTAGAAAAAAATTAGGAGAATTTTTCCAAACGAAATACGACTGGGACTTGTTGGCTGCACGAAGTATATGGGCGTTCGGACCAGACGCAACGGGTCCTAACATTTTGGTGGACGATACACTACCGTCCGAAGTGGACAAAACGTTGTTGAGCAGTGCTCGCGACGCCATCATTCAAGGGTTTCAATGGGGTACACGCGAAGGGCCACTTTGCGAGGAACCTATTCGAAACGTTAAGTTCAAAATCCTCGATGCAGTGATCGCTCAAGAACCATTACATAGAGGAGGTACGTATCTTGATAATTAAATAGCGTCACTACGATTCGTCTATTTGTTTGTTACCTTTATATTCAGGTGGTCAAATCATTCCTACCGCGAGGAGAGTCGCTTATTCGGCATTTTTAATGGCCACGCCGAGATTAATGGAGCCATATTTTTTCGTTGAAGTTCAAGCACCGGCTGATTGCGTGTCCGCTGTTTATACCGTTTTAGCGAAACGGCGAGGTCACGTTACTCAAGATGCACCTGTTCCAGGAAGTCCATTATACACGATCAAAGCTTTTATACCGGCTATCGA
Organism: Vespula vulgaris; assembly: GCF_905475345.1. Classification (NCBI taxonomy): domain Eukaryota; kingdom Metazoa; phylum Arthropoda; class Insecta; order Hymenoptera; family Vespidae; genus Vespula; species Vespula vulgaris. Next base: position 1,661,989 of record NC_066607.1, read on the forward strand.
TAGTTTCGGTTTCGAGACGGATCTACGAACGCATACGCAAGGTCAAGCATTTTGTTTGTCAGTGTTTCATCACTGGCAAATCGTACCTGGAGATCCTCTTGACAAAACCATTACCATTAGACCATTGGAACCACAACCGGCCACGCATTTGGCCAGAGAATTTATGTTGAAAACGCGTAGACGTAAAGGTTTATCCGAGGATGTCTCGATCAACAAATTCTTCGACGATCCTATGTTGCTAGAATTGGCGCGACAAGATGTATTATTAAATTATCCTTTATAATTTAAGTTTAATTTATTTTAATTTGATATTACCTGTAAAATATGTGAATATTAAATGAAATAAAGTTATTATCTTTTTATTACCAATACGTTCTTACCTTTCTACGATTAACTCAATGTACGTTCTTCGATTCGTAGAATGACAATTTTATTTATATTTATTTTCAATAGATGTTTGAGAAAAATATATCGATATCACGCTTACTCTATCTTTTCGATCTTAATTAAAGTTCTCATATTGATTGGTACATAATATGAAATATATTCGATCCGTTTTGTCTCTGGATATGTGTACATTGCGCATATAAATATATACTGTTTCTTTACCAACAATACGAATAGATGAATAATTTAACATCTATGAAGTATGTTTCTGAACTTTTTCACGGCCTTGTTATTGTTTATCAATAGTTGGAGAAACCAAAGAAGTTTCTAGGAGAAACTAAGAAAGTTGTTCTTTGTAAGACTTACTATTTCATAAAATGTTACGATGCCATTACAGCTGTATTTCAACTATCTATCGCTCATAAATTTCTCTCGATCGATGCGTCCAAATTGCGAATAATAATATAATTCAAATGCCGCATTCGTTTCGAATTGCGTTTCGAATAAAATATTTAAGCCACGATCTATGTCATCCTCGTAGGTATATAAATACATACGATTATCGTCACAGTCAACAGAATTGTTTCTGCGAGTAATCTGGGCAATCGTGACTATCTTGAATTTTTTGAGACAATTTTTTACCTACACGTAAGCAACTAAATACATACATTTCCTGTATATATATATGTGTGTGTGTGTGTGAATATGTTGACCAGAATAAATACATACGAGTATAATATCTTTCCGTAACATCTATCTTTATTTACTTTGAAATACGTGTACTTGTGCGTGCGTACGTATATGTAAGATGTGTATAGTTGATACTACGTGTGTACTATGTATGTGTGTGTGTGTGTGTACGCCCGTGTAACATATCGCAAAAGACCCCATATTGTATTCGTAGGCGTCGACGTAATCGACCAACTTCGGCTCTTCTCGAGAATTCTCGGCAATGAGAACAACATGGCGTCCTTAGATCTGACGCGGCCTAAAATACAGATTATTTTCATTAATCGTAAACGTAGCATTTCACTGTGAATATTTTTAAGAATATCACTATTACACTAACTAATTTCAATGACGATACTCAATGATTTAGCATTAACTTTACGAACGAATCATTAGAACCGTGAAAATGTCGGTAAGAAAGTCGGTTGACATCGATCGAGTAATAAACTGTGTAATCGTTAATTCGTATTCTTTAATCGTAGCCGAGTAAATAAACGTTCTAAGCTTCGAAATGTTCTTTGTTAGAAGAAACGACATGTAAATGTCGAAGATCTCACGCGTAGTATTAGGATATCACGCAAGTAGAATCTACAAGAGTTATTGTCGATCGTTTAAATATGTAGTACATTAGTCGGAGAGATATAAGTTGTATATTGGTATGTAAAATGTTTTCAAGATTTATGATTATATTTCTTCAACTAATCTGTTTTTTCTAAGACTTTTCTAATGACTCAGTCGGTCGAACGATTTCTCCATTGCAACGACCATACATTTGCCATTTGGTCAACACGTGTAGTTACTTATCTACCCGTACATTTGGATCAACCTTTGTGCACGTTCGTGCATTTAACGTTCAGAATAACTTATAGATCTTTTAACGTTTGCTCATATAAATGTGTGTGTGTGTATGTGTGTGTGTGTAAATAACCATGTTACATAATCATGTACATAGATGTACGGTACTGTACATTTTTATCCTTAGTATCTCTATATCCATATATATATATATATGTATATATATGTATATATATGTACGTGTATATATAAAAGTTGTTGTCTTTAAATATAACAACACTATCCAAGAACCAACAATTGTTATATAATACAAAAGAAAAAAGAAACAACTAAAGAAACATTAATCTTACTTTCCGATCTATTACGCTACTCTTGCGTACGTCTATCAACGAAATAACAAAGCTCTACAAACATTATTATTTACTATTTCGAAAATAACGCAAACAAGATTATGAAATAACTCTCTACGTGTAAAAATATAAACATTATCTTCGAATTTGAACGAATGATCAAACTTTCGATAAGGATGAAGACGCCATTTTTTCGATACTCAGTATTTTCCTTTAATCTAAAGATACTGACGGATAATGCGTGCACCTGGTTAGTAAATGCATACATACATATATATATATATATAAACACACAACATATATATCATGATTCGCGAGTAAGTAAATCTACAAAAGAAATTACATAAGAAAGAAATCCTTGAAAATAATCAATATCATATAGTCTCGACATGTCGATCCAATACATACATACATACATACATACATGCATAGAACATATTTACATACGTTCGAACTTCCGCATAACCTACAAAAGTGGATTTCCGCTTTCCCATAATAACAATGCAAGAAAATAAGCAAGTACTTCCATAATTACGTTTCGTTCGTTTCTCGGTAAGAAAAATAACCGAAGAAAATATAACTTGCGTTTGTTGATACGATATATAGTACGTATTATATCGGACTTCGTCGATCGTTCATAAGAGAGATTCGAGGTTAGCGTACGTAAGACAACACGGGGAGGCGGCGAAGAAAGGCAAGCGCAGCCGATGCGCGCGTAGCCTGGCGGCGGAGCCGCAATTGCGCTTTACACGATGGGCGTGTCCGGTGGACGGGGCTTACCGCCATTTTGCCAGTTTTGGGCTACGCCCATACTCGCCACGCCCCCACCCCTGATTCAAAACAACGATCGAACGTGTGGAGTCGTGAATGCCTGGGTATAAAGATACTTAAACGGATTACCTCGTTCCACGGCCGTCCCTTTCCTGCTCGTAGCGAACTACTATCGCGTCGTCGTCGATCGATCGGTTCGTTCTTCCTCTACCGCCTCCCCCTCCCCTTCCCCTTACCCCTTCCACCAAACTGCCTTGCTCTCACCATCGTTCCTATACTCTCACGTACACAAGGGTTTGCGCGAGCGCCAGTGTACGTACGTACGTACATACATACATACATAGTAGCACGTACATACAATATATACGGATGTACGCTAGCTCGTTCGAAGAGAACCGTACCCTCCAATCGTTGCCCCTCACGATTCTTCGAAACCCGTACCCAAGATACTTACTTACGTTCCATCGAGATTCTCTTCGACCATTGACTACATACGCTCTTCCAAATGCGTAATTCGAGATATAACTGATAAAGGTAATACTCAGTCAGTTACTTACCTAAGCAACTATACTCTTTACCAAATATGGCGATGTCGCTCTAACGATCTCTCTTTTTTCACGTTTTTCTAAGTTATATATTCATAGAAATGGATTGTAAAATTAACGTGAAAGACGAATCGGATAGGTTTTTACGATCGTGATTAGGACGATATGACGTTTAGGAAGAATAAGAAGTAATCGGTCTATACTTTTATAAATCTGATATTCGAACTGAATTTAGGCGTCCAATGGCGACCGGCGATTTTAGAGGGATGGTCGGTTCGTTCCGTTACGAATCCTCGTGGGGATGGTTATGCGTGGAATTTAATAACCGGGGTTGTTCTGTTGTACGAAAGAGAGGGTACGAGAACCAACTGAAGCAATAATATCTATGTAAGTGTCTGACGCTTTAGATTTTCTAACAAGAACTGACAGATGTTTGGAAAATGAGTAATCACGGTAACATCGTTATCATATAATTTTACGTTCCCCGATAGAATTGAGTTTAAGATGTTGCGAACGGATAGGTCGGCAATGAGTAAGCACTTTACTATTAAACCGTATCTATCCTTTAAAAATCGACTTTGAACATTAAACAGTAAAATCTAATACTAACCTAGATAAGTACGTATACAGAAGAAAACTAGCGATCCGATCTCATCGTTACATTCAAATGAAATTTATAGAGTTTACGGAACTGCGATAAAACGTTGATCTCCAAAGATCAGAATTCATGGAAATGAGTTATACATATGTATGTACGTAAGTCCTGTGAACTCTCGGATTATCGTTAGTTAACATCTTACGACGAATCTTCTGATTACGAAAACGACGTTTCTATCGTCTAATAAGATCGTCTTAAAGATCATTCTCTGTAACGATTAAGAAATACCAAAGATATTTGGATAAGTGAGTAAATATGAAACTAAAAGCGAATTGGAGGACGAATTTAGAAACGTTGCGTATTCGTATCTTCGCAAGACCGTAGAACGTACGTTTACGAGTGCAACACGAAGAAAGTTTTCAACCTAGAGTCTAAGAAAGACAATGCTTGTCTTGCTTGTGTTCGTAGTTCTAACGACGCTTACGCGCGACCCACATACCTTTAAAGAGTGCTTCCAATTTCGATGACGTTAAATGGTCGATCGATCGTCTCTTTCGCATACGTATTTACGTTTTTATCAAGCGCGAAGAATACCTGTCTACACTGTATATATACATATATCTTATACGTATATGTATACATATATACTCTTTATACATATATGATCAAGAATGGCGCAAGATCTTGCGATGAAAAATTTGACAAAACGTTGAAGAACGGCGCGTCGTTATCGGCCGTAAACGTTTTGAAATCCGATAGGATAGAGCGCGCAGGGGAGTTTTGGCGCAAGCGTATTGATGGTCATCATCGAAAGTACGAGCGCAGAAGCCCGAGCGAAACGATCATGGAGGTTAACGGTTAAGAAGCTCGATCGATTTAGCGATCTTTAGCGTTAATTAGCGTTAACTAAGTAGTGGTAAGGCGGTAAGTACGCGAGTAAAGGATATCGTCGTTCACGATGAGAGTTAGTTTTCGGATATCGCGAGCGAGTTACTGCGCGTCCATAGCTTCGGATTCGTAATAAAACTACGCTCGGATTCGAAAGATAGGTTAAGTAATTAAAAGCTCTAGAAATGAATTCGTTCAAAATGGTTCGATTGGATTCTTACAATTACATCGATCGATCGCGAAGAAAAAGACGAAGTTAAAAAGAATAGAGAGAGAGAGAGACAGCAAGAGGAAGAGAGAGAGAGAGAGAGAGAGAAAGAGGGTAGAAAGAAAGAAGGAACCGCGCCCACGTAGTAAATCGGTGGCAACGACGGTGGCGTCGTTATCGGTCGAAGAGGAGGAAGGCGTCGCGCGAGGGGAAGCGTGAGAGTGAAAGAGAGAGAGAGAGA
>NC_066607.1:1670000-1730000 GCF_905475345.1 Vespula vulgaris
GAGAGATAGGCAGGTAGAGAGATAGATAGACGGCGTGCAAACCGCACCGGTCCTATTGGTGCCGCTCCTATTGGTCGAGCAACAGTAGCAGTAGCAGCAGGAGAGGACGATGACGGAACGCGACAGCGGCGAGGATCGAGGTAATAGCCGCGCGCGCCAACGAGCACCGCACTCGCGACACTCGAATATCTCTCTCTCTCTCTCTCTCTCTCTCTCTCTCTCTCTCTCTCTCTGTGCGTTCGCACTCTATCCCTAACTATTTTTCTTCCTATTTTTTTCTTCTTCGTTCATTCATTCATTTATTTATTTCACGTAATTATTCGTCAAAGGTACCTACACGATAACTTGCTACGAGGAGGGAAAAGAGGGCTCTCCTCTCCCCTTCGGATCATCATCTCGTCTCTTCCTTTCCCGTTGGATAGAGGAACTCTCGCTCTCTCTCATTCGCTCGTGCGCGCGCGCGCGCTACAGAACGAACAGGAGAAAGAAAGAGAAAGAGAAAGAGAAAGAGAGAGAAAGAGAGAGTGGCACTCTATCGCGCACGGCCTTGGCGGATCATTCACGAACTGGATTCGCCTTTGCGGGGATTCGAGTGTCGCTGTCCCAAGACTCTCGCCGATCGCAGGTGGTCGACTTTCCGCGAGCATGTCTGTCCACTCTTCGCATTTCTCTCTGTCTCTCTGTCTCTCTCTCTCTCTCTCTCTCTCTCTCTGTGTTTCTCTTCCTTTTCTGTTTCTCTCGCTCACTCGCTCTTTCTCACATCTACCACGTGATGCTTCGCTTCAGTCCCTCTTCGATCCTTTCCTTACGTTTCTTTTCGTTCGCGTCGAACGCTGTTTAAAGAGAAAAAAAGGAAAAAAAGAGAAAAGGAAAAAAGAAAAGAGAAGGGAGAAAGGGAAAAAGGTGAAAGAAAGAAGAAAATGAAGTAGAGGAAAGGGAAAAGTAGGAAAAGTACAAAAGGAAAAGGAAAGGAAAGAAAAAAGAAGGCGAAATACGTAGTGTATGTACCTATGTTATAAAGTCGAACGGCGAACGTAGCACGCGCCGATAAAAACTCGAGATAGAGCGGACGATAATACGATAGAGGTGGGCGCGAGCGTTGGAAGGTCGTGCCGATAGAGAAGTAACGACGACAACGAAAACGACGATCGTTTCGAGGCGTATCGTTACGTCACTCGTAAACAACGCGTGCCGCAGATATCTACCGACTCTCCGTTTCGTGTTACGTCATCCTGTCCTTAGAATCGACGACAACGACGACGAAGACGAAGACGATGAAGACAGCAACGAGAACATCGACGAAGATGAAGATATATTAGACCTGGACGACGACGCCGACGACGACGACAATGACGATGACAAAGACGAAGGACGACAGTAATAACGACTGCGTCGAATCGTAAATCGCGTTTATTTTAAGCTCCATTGAATTCTAAAACCGAGAGGTTTTCGAAAGCGACAAAATTTCTTCGACCCTTTTGTTTCAGGATGAATTTGCCGAGAGTAACGTCCACCATTGTTGGTACGTTTGATATTATCGATAAAACCAATCGGACGAGCGCGCTTTAATTTGTGCCGCGCCGACTCGTCACCTATTTATCCCCTCGAAAATATTGGCTCGACGTTCGAAGGTAAACAGAGAGAACGAGAAAGACAAAGAGAGAAAGAGAGGGAGAGAGAAAGAGGCGGATAGATAGGACGAGAGAGAGAGAGAGAGAGAGAGAGAAGAGAAACCATCCCCTTTAAGAGATAGACCTTAAAGTTCGAACGCGTGCATGTTTCTCTTCTTCGGTTTTCGTGAGAGATTTCTCTATTCTTAGCCATCCGGTGTGTCGGTGTAGGTTTCCGATCTACGCGAAAAACTTGGCGTAACGAGCGTGACGCGCGTGTGCAAGCGAGCGAGCGAGCGAACGAGCGAATAAGCGAACAAGCGACCAAGCGAACGAGCAAGCGAGAGAGAAATAGAGAAAAAGAAAGAGAGAGAGAGAGAGAGAGAGAGAGAGAGAGAGAGAGAGAGAGAGAGAAAACGAACGAACGAACGAACGAACGAACGAACGAACGAACGAACGAGTCGCCGCCACCGCCGCGTGAGCCGGCTCGCGAATATATATCTTTCTCTCTTCTTTTCTCTTTCTAACTCTCTTTCCCTCTCTCTCCATATTTCTCTGTTTCTCTCCTCTCCTCTCCCTCTCCCTTTCCCACTCTCTCTCTCTTTCTCTCTCCCCACCCCTACCCCACTCCTCCGGTACTTTCCGCAGCACGCACGTAGGTAGGTACGCATCGTCGTATGCAAGCGCGAAAGGACCGTCCGTCCAGTCCTGTCTTGTCTTGTCCTAGCGTCAAACATCGTCCGTATCTTTTACGAAGCGTCGAGAGAGTTTTACGAAATACGCTGGTAAGCCGAGGGATAGCCTGGAAGTGGCAGGGAAAGATAGAGATGGTGGGGAGAGGTGAGGAGGGGAGGGGAGGGGAGGGAAGGGGGTTATCGAACTTGACCTCTTTTCCGTTTTCGCGAAAACGATGTCACGTGGCACGTGCAACGCGTGGAAATAGATGATCATTCTGGGTAGATACGTGTATAGTCGAATAAAAAGAAACGGCGGAAGTCGATTATCGGTAATAATTGATAACTATCTATGTCCTATAGATCTAGAAAGAACTTTGAATGCGTTCTATAATGCGGTTTAACGTTTAATCATATGCGTGCGGGTGGATACCCTTGCTTGCATGGGAATACTATTGGTTCGGTCGTCTATCGGCACCGGCCGAGTTAAAATTACTGCTCGGTATGTCGTACGAGGACGAATCGCGAAATCGATGCCAACATGCGTTGCATATGTACAATATCCCTGGGAATTTCTACGCGGCCATTTGTTTTCGTACGAACTTCCGTATTGTTTCCGTGAAATAAATCGCAGACGACGACGACGACGACGACGATTGCCGTAGTAAACGTGGTCAATGTAGTTAACGTGGGTTAACAATGGCGATTAGGACAAAAAGAATCGTATAACTATGATCGCTGGACATAGCGACGAATTAACGCGACTAGGTAAAGAAGATCGATAGATCTCTGGATCTCGGAATTGTCTTTGATACTGTTCGAACGACACGCGGATTAACGATCAATTGGTATACCTGTTTCAGGGTTAAGTAGCAGCATGGAGACCTGCGAGAAGGAGAAGCCACTGGTGAAAGACTTGAACGAACATATCGTCTGTCCTCTCTGCAGGGGCTACCTCGTTGATGCCACGACCCTCACGGAATGTTTGCATTCCTGTTAGTATACAAAAGAAAAAGAAAAAACAAAACGAAATAAAAAATGAAAAAAAAAAGAAATGAAAAATTAGGAAGGAAAGTAAAATAGAAAAGCGATCTTTACGAAGCCACGAACGTGAGCTCTGTTAACCTTCATTTCGTACGATGGTTTAATCCGAAAAGTTTTCATATTTTTCATCGGACGCATCCTCCAAGAGGATTTTGTCGCGTTCTCGATCAATATTTCCCGTCTGCGCTACGTTTCAATTATTTAAGCCGTCGAAGTCGTCTCTCTTTCTCTTTCTCTCTCTCTCTCTCTCTCTATGTAACATCGACGAATAACTTTTCGAGAAGCGTCTCTTCCTACTTTCGTATTTTCATCTCTCAAAGCGGCGAGTCATATATATTCAGGAAGATGTGTGGGCAGATATTCGACTCACGACGATTGTATTCGCGGTAGATTTTGTGGGCGTGCACGACTCTAATCGAGAGATCGGGAAACGATTAATCGTATAGATAGCTCGATCGGCATCTCTTGATCTTAAATCTTTGTCTCGATTCGGAAAAAAGAAAGGAAAAATAGAAGAAGAACGACATATTCGTTCGTTTTCATTGACTCGAATTATAATTCGTAGCAAAGCCAATGATCTCGCGATTAGCGAAAAGTTCGAAGGAACGAACAAAGATTTATAATTTTTTGCGCGTCCCGTTAGGAAGCGATAAAAATGATAGAATTGCAAAGGGTATGCTTTCGAAAGTATATAATTAATTAGCCGGATAAATGAATAATCTGTTAGAGTTAAGGAATCTTAATAGGGAATAAAAGGAACGAAGAAAATGTTACATAGGACGTGGGCGCAATTTAGTTTGCAGAGGCTGCATAGTGAGACGTCTGAGCAACGGCGCTCGATTGTGCCCTGTATGCAACGTGTCGGCATCGCCGCCTCTTTTACCGGATCCTCGACTTCAAAGGTTGGTCTATCTCGTGGTTCCGGGTCTTTTCCGTTCGGAAGTCGAACGCAGGCGACACTTTCGTTTGGTAAACCCGCAATGTCCGCCATTACCGTCGCCATTCGGGGCATTGGAACTAACATTGGACGATTTCGTGAGTCTGAGCCTTCGCGAGTTAACGGACTCGAAGGACGAAGAGACTCGAGGAGAACGATCGGTTTCTTCGGCCGTAGAGGAGAAGGGTAACGAGGAGACCTCTGTTCGGGAGCCTACAACGAGATATCTCAAGTGTCCGGCTGCTGTGACGGTCCGTCATCTCGTTCGTTTGTTGACTCTTAAAAGAGGTTGGGAAGAGATGAATTCCGGAGTTAACACGGCTAACAGGATAGAGATGACATGCGAGGATTACAACGGAGATCCTCGCGGTCGCCGGAAGCCGGACGTTTTAGAAATGTCTTGGACGTTGTTGGACTTGGCTTGCATCTTCGGATGGAAGAAGGTGAGTACCGACGACGACTGTTGCGTGATCGATCGGACGATCGATGTTCCTAATAGAAAGTAACAAAAAGGGAGGTTCTTTGTTCGTTCGTGTTACAGGAAGCACCGTTGAAGCTATTTTATCGTATCGTGCGAAAGGAAGAAACAGCGTCGACTTCGAAGTCTAGCCCGTGTAACGAGGATACCAACAAGGACGGTCCTACCATGGAAAATATTCAAAGACCGCCAACGCCACCGCCGAGTCCAAAGCCCGTGCAAGAGAACGACGTGGAATCTCGGCGAACGTTCGGAACTGGGACGGAAGCTCCTCGTGCTTTGGAAACTACGAAGGAGCGAGAAAAAGAGACCAAATCAAAGAAACCCCGTTGCGAAGTCACTCCCGTGATGAGAGCGCCGGATCCCGTTGGCATCTCCTCGGTCGCGATGCAGCAGAGCAATCATGCTTCGGAGAGTTCAAGGACGAAGGAATTAGCGAGGCTGGAGCATCGAAAGCGAAGGAAACGGCGAAACAAACGAGTAATCGCGGAAATCACTACTACACCGAGAGAGGATCTCCTCAAGCTGAAGGTCAGGTTAACTCCTTGTCCCCCGAGAATTACGTCCAGTAGTAGTAGTGGCCAGGCTAAAGAGAAATTGCTACAAATGAGGGCCGTCCGACGAGAGAAGATCAAGGCGAGCGCGTTGAGTCAACAACGTTCGGTTAATTTACCTCGGGAAGAGAATAATGCTACGGGCAAGGAGTGTCCCGTAGAATCCGAGGAAACGATAGAGGATATCATAGATTGTATACCGGACGAGGTGGTCAGAGTCGCCCAGAACATTACCGTTCCGTCGCAGGACGATAAATCTTCTCACGACAAGAAAGATAATCAGAAGTCTCCGAAGGTGCCGATTCGTCAGAAAGAGGAGACTCAAGCCGCGGAGACGCGCAAGCCGCCGACCGAGGAGACCGTAACGAGCGCGGAACGTCCGAAGAAGGACGAGGAGATTCTACGCAGGCTGGGCTTGGTAGCGATAAACGAAGCAAGCGAGTCTCCGTGCGACAAGACGAAGCAACGCGGTCAGAGTCACAGCGAGAAACCGAACGACTTGGATCGCGAAAAGTTGGAGAAACAATTACGGGAGAGCAAGGCGAATCGCGTTAGGAGTTTACTCGCTGAGAAACAAATGCGGGACGCATTGAAAGGTATAATGTCCAAGACGAAGGAAGAAGGAAGTTCTTCGACGTCCTCGACGCAACACGGTACAGGTGGTCCCTGCCCCAAAAAGAAGGGTCCACCCCCGTTGGCGCCTTTACGAGTGGTTAAACCTTCCTCCGGATTCGCCGTAACAAGCACAATGGTGGAATCCAACAACCCAAAGTACGAAACTCCGTTAGACCTGAGCAGCGGCGGGACGGTTAACGACAACGTTCTCGATTTGTCCTCGACATTGCAGAGTTCCTCCGTAGGTTTTTCAGCGTCATCGGCTTCCTCCTCGCCGTCTCCCTCTTCCTCATCCAGTTCTTCTTCCTCGTCGTCGTCGTCTTCTTCCTCTTCTTCGTCCGTCTGTACGCCACCTTCTTTGCCATTACTTAGACCTCAGCAGACCAGCCTCACGATGGGTAGCTTCCTTCGCAAGTCCAAGGAGATGGAACAACGTAAAGGACAAGACACCAATCTACGAACTCTCTCGGATGTTGCGGTTTCTCGTCTCAGCGGCTGCATCAACGACAAGAATTCCGTCGAGCCTCTCCTACTTGGTTCCACTAGTATCGCTGCGAGCAAGGTCGCCTTGCGTATTCCACAACCGCATCACCGTATATCTGGCTATGGTATGAAAAACAAGCCGAATCTTGGTGTACGGCATATACCCAATCCTCAAGCTGTCGTCGCTTCTCAATACAGAAATCAAAGAGCCATTTATTTCAACAGCCTTTCCCAGCATCCGCCGTAACGACCGTCTTTCGTGGATCACGCCACGTAGGCTTCCCGAAGCCGCACCTCCTTCTCATTCATCCGCCTATTCCTCTTGACTATATGCGATAACGTGCAACAACCAAAGGACATTCCTATACGATTTATCATTCGCTCATATGTACCTATTTAAATATACATATATACACACGCATCGTACATACATATACATATACACACATATATATAATATGTATATATATGTACACTATATACGTCGCCGACGCTTCGATCGGTGTATTCTCTGCCACAATCCCAACTTCCCGATTTCTTAATATCAAAATACCAAACTCGTATGCGATACGGACTGCCAACGTTGGAAGAATCCAAAATTCTTCCGGTGATCGCCTTTCCTGTGTAACGATGTGTTTCCTATATGCTATAGTACCGTGTATGCATGTCATTGTGATAAACCGATAGAAACCGAACGACCGAATTTATCCAAAGTACCTATTTGTCTCTCTCTGTCTCTCTCTCTCTCTCTCTCTCTCTTCCCTCCTCTCCCTCTTTCGATATTATAAAAGAAGAATTTCTATGATGTTTTTAAACGATATTCCTTTCCACCACTTATATAACATGCTAAAATATCTATTTGTATAAGAAACGACGTATTAAAAAGAAAAAAGTACCCCTATGTCGAAGAAGTAAGAACGAGGTATCCTTTCCTGTTATAGTTATCGCCGTTTAAATCATCGACTGGTCGAACGAACGGTTGATTCCTTCCTCGTTCTCGTTATGTGATATTATCTATTTTCGTTAAACGATTTTATTACACCCCGTGCGCGTAATTAAGCGCGTTCCTGCATATCTCTGTCGCTTCGTGAACGGACACGCCATCGAGATCTCGCTCGAGAAACCCGTAATATACATATACGTAGTATATGCGTGCGTGTTTAGGTTTGCGAAGATGACGAAAAGAAAAAATGTAAGAAGGACGAGCGTCTTTTCTTGTATGTATGTAGTTTATAAGTGGATGACGATACGTTTTAAAACGGAACGATTAAAACAAGAAATGAAAAAGAAAAATGTATGTTTGTAAAACGTGTCTGCGTGTCTATTGATTCGATCATTTCGTTTTAACAAGGTTAACATTATTTTCGCGGTGGATGACGTTATTATTCGAAAAAAAGAAAAGAAAAAATAAAAAGTGGGAATTAAATCTTTTCGTTGGATACGTACTCGAGATTATACGTGACGGTCAACGGAGCAGATTATACGGGGATACATACATACGTACATATATATATGTGTGTGTATGTTTGTTTGTGTATATATTATGCATATATATATATATACACAGAAACATATACACAGATACATATAAACTCATATTCATGCGCGTGTAAATAAAAGACGCGAAAGAAACGGTGGTTGAACCAATGGACTTAACCGGAGACAGATGTGTCGTATCACCATTACCGCCCTCGCGTCTTTTTCCCTTTTTCTTTGTTTTTCCTCTTTTTCCTTCTCTTGTTCTCTTTCTTTTTCTTTTTTCTTTTTTTACCAGTACCCTAGCGAAACGTGTAAGTACTTCGTAGAGATGCCAAAGAAACGAAAGAGAATGTGTGCAATGTATTAGTGCAATTTAATTATTTAATATAATATATACATGAAAATAAAAAAAAATCTATATATATATAAATAAAAAAAAATATATATATATAATCAAAGTATCACGGTGTAACAGTGAAGTACATACGTTCATGATAAAAGAAAAAGTAGATAATAGTCGAGAACAAAGGATTACGCGATACAGTATGTATATGTACGAATGTTCTCGCGTATCGTCGTACGAATGAAAAGAAATTTTTGTAAACCGCAACGCGTCTGTTTTGCGAAACTTAAATAAATAATAGATTGTATCGAAGAAAAAATTTCGTCGAAAGGAGAATATTATTTCTCGCTATATACATCCCTTCATAGAGAAAATAAAAAGAAAGAAAAAGAAGAAGATACAAAAGAAAAGAAAAGAAAAGAAAAGAAAAGAAAAAACAACTCGATATATTGGCTATAGAAAATTCTAAAAATAAACGTACTCCAATGTCTATGTCAATATCGGTAATAAATGGGGTTCGTAGTTCTAGAGAAAAGTGGAAGAAAAAAAGAACGCTACGCTACTACCGATTGTATTGTAATGGATACGAGTGAAAAATCTTTTTTTAATATAACGAAGATGTTACGACGATCGCCATTAAATGCTATATCAAAAACTGTACGATCGTGTTTTCGTTGATCGAATAAATGAATAAAGGTTTAATTAATCAATACAGACGCAATCGGAGAAGTTTTTGAACAAAATAGAAACGAAACAGAACAACACCAACACTAATGACGATAACAACAAGAACAACACAACAAAACAAAATAAAACCGGCCTTCCAATTCCTATCAGTAACCTCGCAGGTACTTACTTACTTACTTACTTACTTACTTACTTACTTACTTACTTACTTTTACTTATTTATTTCGCTCAAGGTGAATTACACTGCTAAAGCAGATTGATAGAATCGATGCTACTCTATACGGTAGTATCGAAGTAGAATCAAAGTATCGAGAACCAGTATCAAGAAAGTAAGGTGGGTATATGTATACATACATAGTATATATATATATGTATATATATATATACATATAAGTACTTACGTATGTTGGATGCATAAGAAAGATGTCTCTTGAAAGGATCGAATGTAAATCGATAACTCTGAGAGTTAAGATCAAACGATCGAACGATTCATCGTCAGTCTAAAGTCTAAAGTTGTTTTAACCTACGCGAATCTACGTCAAAGTTACGTAGGTTAATCTTACGTATAATTCCATCCATCCTATCATAATTGCTGAAATAATATACATATGTATGTACGTATGTATATACGTATATATGTATACGATATAAAACGACGATTTTCAAAGATCGCTTGATGTCAATAGCTGTGTCTGTTCCTATTTAAAATATGTACGTATGTTTATAATTCCGAAAATTATTTATATATTATATAATTCAATACGATCGTCAGAAATGAATCAATTACATGTTCGTTATATATAATTAAAATCGATTAATTATTGCGAATGAAAATGTTGCGTACCATTTCGTTGAAACGACTAATCGAATTATTTTGCTTTCAAAGCAATCGTTATAAACTAAAAGGACCTAAACATTTTTTAATATTATATTTGAATTAAACGCTCGTATAATACGGCGGGATACGTTTCCTTGTTACAAGAGAACAATCCGCGTTATGCGAGTCGTATAAGTTTGTACGAACATGGATTATGTATTATGCATTTGAAAACGTAATTATATAGAATATATAAGTGGTTTATTAGATTTAAAGAAAAAAAAAAAAAAAAAGAAATAATAAAGTGAAAAAGAAAATGTACATTTTTAATCATCCACGAATTTTTCTCTATCGCTGGAATTAAAGCGACTAATAAACGAATTTGTTATAACATCATGATTATTAAATGGAATTAAATTGTGTGTTAATAATATTTTGTTTGCGTTGAAATTTATTTAAAAGACTTGATGACTCTTAAACGTCTTCGATACGATTAATTGACTTTTAGCAAAAATCATCAAATATACATAGAATATTTCGATCATATCGGAAACAATGAAGATGTTTAAGACAGTCAAGTTTGACGAAACACCTTTATATCTTGTTATATAAATCTTTAATTATATCAATCAAATCGTATTATACAAGGTATATATTTTACAACATAGTATAGAAATTACAGATAACGATGAATTTCTTTTCAATCGATTCAATACCTTCATTATTAACAAATCAAAGTTTTCCTATATTTTCTTACGACGATTGTAACATCTGTTTGAATATATAGAGATGTTTTTGTTCTGTCGACGAGAATTTTGGAAGATAACGAAAAGTTTCAATATGGTGGAAGTTGTTCCTAAAATCTCTGATCATTAACGCACGTAGCCTAATATAATAAGATATTAACTGTAATAAGAAAGTAATGTACATATATGAACGTACATATGTATGTATCAATATATACTTACGTAATGAATCAATATAAGTATATCTATATATTTCTTTGAAAAACTTCTTTCCAGATAACGAATAGTAGTAATTACTGAAGCTTTACGATAAATTGATATCCGTAGAAAATGCCGTCAATGAAGATCTATGAAAATCGTGAACGTCAATAGTAATAATCATTCTGTCAATTAATTCATACAAATAGCCATTAACTTATTTGTTAAGGAATATCCAAGTATACAAGTAGTCAATCGGTAGTATTTATAATTCATAAATATCCTATAATAAGATAAGAATTTGTGTACTCGCGACGTGACGATTAGAAAGATTTCGAATACGTTCAAATGATTTTGTCTTATCTGATCTCGAATGTCATGATCACGCACGTCAATTAATAAAGATGATCGAATCGTTAAAAAAAGTATAACAAAATAAAACAAAGTAATCGCGAAATCGTGGATCCTTCAGGAAGTCGTGATACGCGCGAAGGATATAAAAAAGAAAAAAAAAACTCGTTTCGTTAGCCGATTTACCAAAATACGCATTTTCCATTTCCGAAATTTACCGAGAAATCGAAATTGGATAGAAGCCAAATTGCCAACCGTTGACTATTAATACAAAATTAAATTGGGTCGCGATCTCGTAAGAGGATTCATAGTAAGTATATTATCAGAATTTCGAATTACAGAATTCCAATTACAATCTTAGAACGATCTGTGTTTCGATTAGAATGATTTCTAATGTTTGATCGAGATCCCTTTCGTGTGCCGTTTAAAGAACCGTTAAGCGTTCCAGTTTTCTGTCTTTCCTGCGTGACAACTTAAAGGATAAGTGTCGTGTTTATTTCGAATACAATACTTGTGAAATTTTATTTCGATTAATGAAAATCAGATTATCCTGTGAAAAGTGTTAAAAAAAAAAAAGAGGAGTCGAACCTGTATAAACCGGTTCTCCGGACTCCTTACGGGAAAGGAAATCTTGACTTGAAGAAAACGTATCTGTCCATCTTTTAAAAGACGTTTATAGATAATTAGAGAATTTAACGACGATAAAAGGTAGAAAGGTAGAATGAAGAAACGGAAACCGAGTTTCTTCGGAATTATATTAAAGTGTTGTGTATATTCTCTTTCAACAAGAAAAAACAATTTACTCTCTCTCTCTCTTTCTCTCCTTCTCTTTCTTTAGAAATAAATACGCTTGTGTAATTTAATGAGTATGAAAATAAAAAAAGTTAAAAGAAAAATATATACCAATATATATATATATATATATATATATATATATATATATATATATATATATATACTTTATCATTTGCTTGGAATTTCTTCTACCTCCTCGGACCTTCTATTTCCCTTTAGGTAAATGGCGCGTCGAAGATCGTCGACCATTGTGACGGTAAAAGCAGAAGATCTATGAAATTTACAAGCATAATCGGAGATATGTCGCAGACCAATAAGAATCCTAACTATATAATTTTATACATCTACTTAGATATACCTGAGATTAGCAGGAAATTATTTTCAAAAAGAATGAATACGTTTTTAAGACGTATCGAATTATAAAATTGGAAAGAAATAAAGAAAAAGAAAGGAAAGGACGCAATAAATCAATTAACTGCGGGAAGAACATTTATATTTTTGATTCGAACTCTACGTCTTTTTCTTAACACTTGGTCACTTTAAGTCTAATATTAGTTCAACGTAGTTACTTTAGTAATTACACACACACACACATATATGTATATACATTTAAATTAACGTGTACCAATGTCCAGTTATATATACAAAAATTCTCTAACTAACGAGCATACGAATGTCGCAAAAATAACAATATTTAAGCGATATTACAAAGAGAGAAAGAGAGAGAGAGAGAGAGAGAGAAAGGGAGAAGAGAAGATTCGAAGGGCATCGAACGGGATAACCCTCGCTGACGATGTTAGGATCGGCGTCATCGGCAGAGAGGGTCGTGCACCATGATTAGAGAGATCACGTTGATTCTCTCTCTCTCTCTCTCTCTGTCTCTCTCTGTCTCTCTCTGTCTCTCTCTATCTCTCTCTCTCTCCGTCTTTCTCTCCCTCTTTTTCACGAAATGACCTTCGTTAGGCCTTCGTCGCCGGCAAAGAAGGCGAAGAGAGAGAGAGAAAGAGAAAGAGACAGAGAGAAGAAGAAGAGAGGACGAAGAGGAAAAGGCACGAGGTAGAAAAGGCTCGCCTACCTTCACGAAGGTACATTAGGCGCGAGAAACGAGGAGCGAGCCTGCGGCAGCGGGCCACGGAAACTCGATCGCTGATTGGCTGCATCCTCCCCCGGGGAAGTGCGTTGAGTCCGTGTCCGAAGTAAAGAGGGGTAAACTAGCCCGAGGCAAGGTAAGGTCACACGATGCGAAGGAACCTCTCGTCGCTTCGTGGAACAAGCTGGATACCCTCAACGAGTAAAAGGGCTCCTGACTATTCGCATCGTGTGATTATATCTTTGATACCCGTGTAAACCATTTCTTCTTCCTCCACCCTTCTTCTCTTTCTCCCCTTTTTCATCATTTTACTCCCTTTTTCCTTCCTCCACTACCTCTCTTTCTCCCTCTATCGTTCTGTTACCGTACATCGAAGAAGAATGAGAGAAAGAGATGGAGAGAAAGAGAGAGAAGGAGAGAGAGAGAGAGAGAGAGAGAGAGAGGTAGAATCTTCCCTTCCTCTTACCCTCTTCATCTTTCTCTATCTCTCTCGCGACAGCAGCGGTAATATCAGAGCGCACCCCTTCGGCCCACCATAACCCTGCGCGCTCCCTTCGTATTTACGCGGCGCGCTCGCCCGCCACCCACACACATACAAACACAGACATATGTACATACACTTTCTCTCTCTCTCTCTCTCTCTTTTTCTTTCCCTTTCTCTTTCTCTCATCCGTTAAAAGCACGCACACGGTAGGACTCGCACCCTCGCGCGCTTACCGCCGGACAATGAATAATGCACCCACGTACAGAGCTCCCCCGATACCTACGCGAAGAAGCAGCCTGGGTCTTCCATCGGCCGATTTTTCGCAAGATCGAGAGGAGAGAAGAGAAGACGAAGGTAGACCGGGACAAAGAGAAATATAATGTTATATAAGACAAATAGATACGTATGATTAGGTAGACAGATAAATAAATAAATAAATTTGTACTCGTTGTTTATAATTATTTCCGGTTGAGATCGTAACCATAAAGACGATATGGAATCGTAGGTGAGTCGTTGATAACGATCGCATGTATTCATGGATATTCTCTCAAGAAAGAGAGAAAGAGAAAGAAAAGAAAAGAAAAGAAAAGAAAAGAAAAGAAAAGAAAAGAAAAGAAAAGAAAAGAAAAGAGAGAGAGAGAGAGAAAGGAAGTGGAAAAGAAAAAGAGAGAGAGAGAGAGAATAAGGAAAAGAAAGACAGAGAGAGAGAAAGACGGATACAGAGACCGTTTTTCGGCTCGATACGCCCACGTTGTCGGCTCGTGGAGCGGCCGGAACACGTGGAAGCTTTCTCAAAAGCGGCGTATATCGACCGATCTGCCAGCGCAGGCCCACCACCGCGAGTATCTCTCTCGCGGCCGATAGGGCCGCCCACGCGTCACCTACAACCGAGCTCCCTCGGCGACACGAGTGCCGAGAGAGAATGAGAGAATGAGAGAACGAGAGAACGAGAGAACGAGAGAATGAGAGAAAGAGAAATGAGGCGAGCTTAGGATAGATAGAGAGAAAGATAGAGGGGAGAGGGAAGAAAGAGAGAAAGAGAAAAAGAGAAAGAGAGAGAGAGAGAGAGAGAGAGAGAGAGAGAGAGAAAGAGAATGTCCGTCGGCAGAACCCCAGGAACCGAAGAAGACTCTGAAAGAAAGAAGAGGAAGAAGAAGAAGAGGCCTGGCAAAGACGAGAAACGAGCTGAGCTGCCCTTCCTTCATTCGCTCGCCCTTTCGTTATGCGTGCCACGTCCGTTCGTGCTGTTGCTGTTGGGTGGGGATAGCCCTTCGAGGGTTTCTTCCAAAGTATGCAAGAGAGATACAGAGAGAAAAAAGAGAGAGAGAGAGAGAGAGAAAGTAACCGCTACGGAGGTGGCCCGCACGATCGTTCGTTTCTATGTGTTCGTGCTATGTCTGAATCTAACCGGGTATATGTGTGTGTGTATGTGTGCCGCAAGGGCGGAGAGGGGAACTTTGCACACACGTACATATACATATAACGTGCGCTCACAGAGAGAGAGAGAGAGAGAGAGAAAAGAGAAAGATACAACAGCACTAACACAGAACAGACACACCCGAAGAAAGAAACAGCCGCCACACGCAGCACACGCAGGATATTTTTCTTTGGCACCGCCACCAAGGGGAAAGTCAGCGGGGAACTATGGTAGGAGGGGAGCGAGGGGAGGAGGGCAGCAGCTCTTAAAGTACACCCAGAGAGTGTCAGGATTGGAAGGTCGATTACCGTAGTGGGGAGAACCTTCTAGTCGGCATAACGGTTCGGTGTAATTAAACCGGCCGTACCGGCCTTTTATTGGTAACCTTCCAGGCTTTGGGTTGTATGCGATACGATTCAAAGGAATAAGTTAAGTAGTTGGTAGATGAGATTTTGTTTTCGAGGCAGCTAGCACTTGCGAATTTCTCATTCGTTTCGCGTACGTAATGTAAGGTGCCGAAGGCTGACGGATAGAGAAAGAGAAAAAACGAGAGAGAGAGAGAGAGAGAGAGAGGAAAGGATTCGTTTGCCGGTACAATGAACTTTCCTTCTCAAAGAACACGTTCGATCATAGGTATTAACGATTAAAAGAGAAGAAAAGCATTTATCCACTAGACAGTTAAACATTGATTGCCAACGTATGTAAGTAGGTACTTAGCTTGATAGCCGTCCGACCATTTTACGATCTTGTTAAGCGAAAATAAATCTCGCCTTGGACGATAAAGAATGAGCGGTAAAGTTAATGACTTCAGGCAGAAAGAGTACGCCGTTGTTACGATTAACATTACTGGACCGCTCATCTTACTTGGTAAATAAGAAGATAATGAAAAATAGATAAGAGAGCGTTTTTTACATTCGAATACCTTCGGACAATTCAACGAACTAATCGGAGGTAAGTATTATAGATATATCAGAGACATCTTTTGCGTAGAAAGTATTTACGATAACAGTATTATCGTTCATCGAATATCGCGATCTTATCATTGGCCTATTGACGTAGTTTCTAAAGAATAAAGAACGAACCTGTAGACGTAGGAAGGTTAACGCGCCAGACGTATTTGATTTTCAAATCGTTCTTGGCGGCATATACTACCTATGTAGTACGTGCGTTCGATTCGACACGCGTGAGAGTAGGTATTTCTTTTTTTCCTTCTTCTTCTTCTTCTTTTTCTTTTCTTTATTTTCTCTCTTTCCTTTTTTTTTTTTACAAGTAAGTAAGTTAACACATCCGTACTAAATTCCCGAATAAAAGGGGCAACTAACTAAGACGAAGAGGATACGGTATCGTTCCTCGTACCCTTTTCCAACGCGACGCCATTTTGGTTCTCGATACGGTTTTATTTCTCTCCCTACTGCTCGCCGGTTACTAATGTATCCTATCACACTCTTACCAAGAAAAAATCCGTTTCATCTTTCGATCCTAAAGAATAATACGCTAAGAGTTCTCGATGCTCTCGTTTTCTCGGAATCAGATATTTCGTTCGAGAGTTTCGTTAAACCATTTCGTCCATATCTCTAAAGCTCTGGTCGATCTATTTCGAATCGCTCATAGTTGGCCACGAAGAGGAGACTTAGGTCGATGAGATATGCGTAAAAGAGCCAACGCATCGTACGAGATGAGGAGCGAGGAAGGAAGAGGATCAAAGCGTAAAAAGACAAGAAAGACGAACGGACATGACGAGAGAGAGAGAGAGAAAGAAAGAGAAAGAGAAAGAGAAAGAGAAAGAGAAGGAGAAGGAGAGCGGCGATCTAACGGCGCAAGCGCGACGTACACGGAATTAGCGAGCGGCCGCACGTGACGGAGATCTCTACGATGTTACTTGCACACGAAGGCCTCGTACTTCGGATGCTAAGATACGCGAATGCACTCGACTCCGAGTAAAGAGTTCCTCTCTGTTATTCCGATGGAATTTCTACAACGTACCCGCATGACGAACCATTCTATTCGTCATTCGTCATTTCTTTATGACAAACTGTCCTTTCTAAAGTATATCTTATCTCTTTAACGAGATAGTTACTCAGTTTCTTTTTCCTATAAGTATAACAAGAAGAAAGAAAATCTATAGATTGTACGAGGTGTTTTTAACGAACGATACGCCACGTTCATCGGACGTGATTTTTTTCCATGAACACGTTGCTTCGTCAATTTACTCTTTCCTTTTCTTTCTTTTTCTTTTTCTCTCTATCTCTCTCGCTCTCTCTCTCTCTCTCTCTCTCTCCCTCTTTTTTTCTTTTTTTTACTTCTCACTGCTCGCAAACACGCGAAGCGTTCTTTTTTTGTAACTTTTTAATTCGTCCAGGAACGACGGGATCCAGTAATACGTCGACGTTAATACGGAAATGTGAAGAAATCTCATTTGATACTTCTACTTTGCTGCAGGATCCAAATCAAAATGGCGGCCTTTCCAGTTTCGGCGGTGTTATGTCGTATGCCGCTGGAACTCTAGCATCCCAACTCTAGTAATCCGTAGACCGTATAACGTTTTAATCAATAGAGAAATATATTAAAAAGGAAGCAAAATATATATATATATAATTGAACGTAAAATACTGGTCCATCGTAAGATTTTCTTATATACTTCTAGCGGAAAGATTATATTTATTTTGGAGAAATCTCGTACGTCATTTAACGAATTCGATGTGTCGAAAGATTTTTAATCTCATAGGTTCATTTACAATTGTCATTTTCTTATTTCATTAAATATGGAAATAAATATAACAGTAATAGAAAATAAATACGTAGTAGATGGAAACACGTAAAAACAAATACATAGTCTTTTTCGATCAGTTGAATTCGATAAATTGAAATTGTACAGTTTTAGTTTTACATCGTTCGTGCTTACGCTTGTCTATTCGTTACTTAATCGTCAAAAATTCTTAACATCAAAAAAAATGTTTACGTATTTACTTACTCGCATTTTTATGTTTATTAAAAGAATAAAGATGCGATAATCATTAGCATAAAAATCGTTTTCTTAGGTACTTCTTGATATTCGTTTTAGTTACGATTACATTTCATTTACGAAATGATCAAGTTAGATTAACGGAATGCTATTTCTAATTACAAATATGAGGTATAGGTATTAATCGTGATAGGTACACGTACTTACCGCATTCGACGCGTCACTGAATATACGATTATGGTAATATCATCTATTGCGTCACGCATCGGCACAAACAGGTAGGGTGACTGTAGATTAATTCACTAGCATTATCATACCTATATAATCGGACCGTACGTTGTTCGTCCGATTTTTAATGAAACATAAAGGTAGTCGTATCTCCATTGTTTGCAATTACACAAATCGAACTTATTTATTCTATCGGTGACGCAAATTGAAAACATCGCTTGACCGGCTGGCTTGTTCGATTATTCAAAGAAAAAAAAAAAGAGAGAGAAAAAAAAGAAAGGCAGAAAGAGAACAAAAGGAAAAATATAATAAAACTTTAGATTTGCAAGCTATAAATGAAAAAGTATAAAATAGAAAATACATTTCTCTTTTGGAGAAAAACAAGGATGTTTTCCAAGCACCGAAAGGTAGATTTACAATGGCGTCCATTGTCACGTCCCTCGTTATACCTCTTGTAGGGATTAAGCGGTAAAAACATTTTGACCTTCCGTAAATCAGATAATACGAGAAAACCCTGATTATTTTTCTTATTGGACACAACATATACTCAATACATACGTTTTGAAAAATGAGTCAGAGATATTTTTTAAATTAAACAATAACAGACGTCACGTCGTTTTTATAAGGAAAAATTTTCCATTATTCCTAATAATCGAACAAAGGTGCCTACCTAGCCGTCGAATAACAAATTTTTCTCGAACAAAGGAGTATAAGTATAAACGAAGTGGTATCTACTCGCCGTTTTCTACAAAATGGCGACCAGCCGAAAGAGAACGCAAGGAGAAAGAGTGTTCGAGAAAGAAAGATAGAAAGGTAGGGAGAGAGAGAAAGAGAGAGACAGAGAGAAAGAGAAAAAGAAAGATAGAAAGAGATAGAGAGCGCGAGAGAAAGAGAGAGAGAAAAAGAGAAAGTGTAGTCTGTTGATACAGAGAAAGAAGAGAATAAATCTTCGAAAGGCTGGCTGTACCCTTAGAATCGAGACGATATCGTAGGATTTCCCTAATGCTCAGAGGGAGCAGAATCCAGGGAAGGAGGAGGAGGGTGCATTTATATCCCGTAGGTGCGCTCGCTTCGACTTTCATCTTCAAGCTCGCAATACAAGCTGTGAGAAAAGCGAGAGAAAGAGAGAGAGAGAGAGAGAAGACGAAAGAAAAAAAGAAATAAAGAAGAGAGAGAGAGAGAGAGAGAGAGAGAGAGGAGAATGAGGATAGAGAAAAGGATCGTAGAAGGCAAAAGGGAGCCAGGACACGACGTCGGCGGTGGCGAGTCGTTGCCGAGGGGTTTTTCTCGTGTTGTGCGACGAAGAGAGGGAAGAGAGAAAGAGAGTGGTGTTGGTAAAAGAGAAAGATAGAAAGAGAAAAAGAGACAGAGAGAGAGAGGGAGAGAGAGGGAGAAGAAACAGCGATCGAGGGAAGGGGAGACGGAGAGAAAGCATGGAGGGGTGGTAAAGAGCGGCGTTCACGAATAGAGGGGAGCTTGCGACTCGTAACCCGGCAGGAAGGCGACCCGCTCTCCGGTGGCTCGAGGGGGGAGAGAGGGAGAGAGAGAGAGAGAGAGCTGTTCGATGTGGTGGTACGTAACGATGTGGCTTCTCGTTGTTACGTGCCACCCGACGGACTGAAAGAGAGATAGAGAGAGAGAGAGAGAGAAAGAGAGAGAGAGGAGAGAGGGGTGGTAAGGTAGAGAGGAAGGGAGAGAAGCATGATATCCACGAGTATAGAATGGAGAGAAAAAAAGAGACGAGAAAGAGAGAGAGAGAAAGAGGGACTGAGCGAACTGGCAGGCAAGCACAGCAAGCACAGCAAGCAAGCAAGGAAGGAAGGAAGGAAGCAAGCAAGCAAGCAAGCAAGCAAGCAGGCAGGCAAGTAAGTAAGTAAGCAAGCAAGCAAGCAAGCAAGCAAGCAAGCAAGCAAGGCAGACGAGGCGAGCAGGCATGCCGGTCGAAGGTGCGCGCGACCGCACCGGAGAGACGAGGAAGAGAGGAGACGAGAGAGAGTAGTCGAGGACGGTGGGATAGAGCGAGAGCGAAAGCGAGAAAGAGAGCGTTTGGAAGAGAGAAAGAAAGAGAGAGAGTGAGAGAGACGGAAAGGAAAGAGATAGAACGAGAGACAGAGGGACAGAGAGAGAGAGAGTGAGAGAGAGAGAGAGCACGTTAGTGCGAGACAAAGAGGGGAGCGTAGCGAAGGGATGATGGAAGGGACTGGCGGAGGGGAAAGGGCATAGCCCAGTGGAGCGCTCGGCTGGCGTTCGGTGGAGAGTTCGGTTCAGTTCGGCACGAGTTGCCGTGGTTGTCGGTCGTTAGTAGACGTCTCCTGCGTGAGTTCTCATCGCTATCTCTCCTGTCTCTGTCTCTCTCTCTCTCTCTCTCTCTCTCTTTCTTTCTCTTTCTCTTTCTCTCTCTCTCTCCCTGCCATATCCTACCACCACCACCTCTACCAATACCATCACCTCCCACCCCCTATCCCCCAATCCCCCTTTCTCTGGCACCCGCCGAGCAAGTCCTCGATGCCTTCGTCGTTGTCGTCGTCGTCGCCGTCGCCGTCGTCGCCGTCGTTGTCGTCGTTGTCGTCGTCGTCGTCCTCGTCGTCCCAAGTATTAGTAGTGGTGGACCGCCGTTGCGCGTTACTTCCGAAAACGGCCGCGCGGTAGTACGCGGCGCTGTCGTACGGCTCTACTTTTCGTCACCGTCTACGCGCTCGTCGTACCGAGGATTCGCCTGCCGTTTCTCGTTCCTCAAATGGACGAGGAACCTCGAGCATCGGTATCGTGGCTGCCCGAGGGAATTATCATGTTTCTTCTACGTTGCTAAAGGTACGTCGCCGTATTTTCTAGATCGAAGGGATGTTGTTTCATACGTACGAGAGGAGATGGCTTTGTGTGTGTCTGTATGTGTGCATGATTTGTATGTATGTATATATGTATATATATATTATATGTATGATGGCGTTTATACGTATGTGTGTGTCACAGAGGGAGAGAAAATAAGAGAGAGAGAGAGAGAAAGAGAGAAGTGTACACGTTCTTACGTATATGTGTGATTGATTCCGTGTAGTGTGCGTTAAGAGAGAGAAAGAAAGAGAGAGAGAGAGAGAGAGAGACCCGCATAATGTATATATACAGCCGCGAGAGAGGTGCACGCGATAACGCGCCTGCAGACGGCGGAGGCCACTCCGCGTACCGCACAAAGGAAAGTAGGAGGAGAAGGAGGAGATGGTAGCGATGGTGGTGGCGGTGGCGGTGGCGGTGGCGGCGGCGGTGGTGGTGGTGGTGGTGGTGGTGGCGGTGGCGGTAGGACGGGACGGGATGTGATTGACATAAAAGGGTGGGGAGAGGGGGATGGAAATGCAATTCATTTCTTTCTTTTTCTGTTTTTTTCATTTCTCGTTTTTCTTTTTTCTTTTTGGCCCCTTCGCGATATATACATGTATGTACATCGTTAGAACGAAGCAAGCGACGATGGACGAGGACGACATCGTCGAAGAACGAACGCGGAGCGGCACCGGTGGGGGGCGCCCGTGGCTGTGCGCGAAACCGAGCATGTATTTGCACGGGATCGAGAAAAATAGCTCTCTCTGTCTCTCTCAGTCTTTCTCCCTCTCTCTCTTCTCGTCTCTTTTCTTGTCTCTTTCTCTCTCTCTTAGAAAGAGACCGTCGTCCTCGTCGTCGTCGTTGTCGTCGTCGTCGTCGTCGTTATCGTCGTCGTCGTCGTCGTCGTCGTCGTCGTCGTTTTCATTGCAACGTTTCGTGTACATCTAGCTCGGATGTGTGTGATTCTGGCGCGCTATTACGCACGCGCATCAGAGGTACGTACACACGTACACATTTTGACGACGATGCCCATGAGTAAATACATCGGTGTAATGGGTAATGGCGATGGCGTAGTAATAGTAGTAATAGTATAGTAGAGTAGTAGTAATAGCAGTTGGGTAGTAGAATAGTAATATAGTAGTGGTGCAGTAGAATAGTAGTATAGTAATAATAGTAGTAGTGTAGTAGCAATAATAGTAATGTAGTAGTGTCGGACTTAACGTAGTGCGACTCGCCGGTTGAACACAAGCAACCTCGAGAGGGGAGAAGGACGGAACGAGAGACGAAGAGGGCGGTTCCTCCGTCTCTTTATATATATATATCTTTCTCTCTCTCTCTCTCTCTCTCTCGGTTCTCTTTCCCCATCTTTCTCCCTCTTAAACACGGACGACAGAAAGAGAGAGAAAGAGAGATAGGGAGTGCGCGCACGCGCTACTCACTCGCGCTCATACACTCGCGAGCGCCCTCGCGCGATCTATCCGTCCATCCGTCTTTATCTCCCTCTCTCTTTCTCTCTCCTAATTCTCCGTTTTCCTCTCCCTTCTTCCGCCTTTCTCGCGCACACGTACTTTCTGTATTCGTAGATTTGTTTTCTCTCTTTCTCTTTCTCTCTTTTCTTTTCTTTTCTTTTCTTTTCTTTTCTTTTCTTTTTCCTCCCCTCTCTGCATCTTCGCAAAAGCTACTCGCATCCTTCGTAGTGTCCTCGGACGATATCATGAAGGAAGGAAGGAAGGAAAGAATATAGAATATAGAATATAGAATAAGGGAAAGAGAATATATTGAAAGCAAAAGAGAAGGGGTAAAAGAAGGTGGAGACGAGAGTCAGCCGACGTTGTTTTCTTCTTTGCGTTATCAAGCTTGCATTTCCGATGCGAACGAAGACGATCGCCGATAATGATCCGCTCGAAGTATAATTTACATTGGTCGTTGCGCAAAAAAAAGAAACAAAAGAGAAAGAGAAAGAAAGAGAGAGGGAGGGAGAGAGAAAATAAACGAGAACGGAAGAGATAGTACCGAGATATCGAATGTATTCTATGTATCTCTACGTACACGTATGATCGATTTTTTCAATGGGGAAGACAAAAGAGATGAAAAAAAATTATTGAAACAAAAAAGTATATATATGTATATATCATTTTGAAAGATATACTTATCCTACCCTCGTACGATCTTTTTCTTTTCTACATCATTTTTTATTTCTCTTTAATCGTTCAAAATTCCTAAAAAAAAAAAACAATTACGAAAATTACGTTATTATGAAGCAAAGTAGTCGTACTCGATTTTCTTTCGTTTTGATATATTCTAATTCGGTAGTCGAAGTGGAAATTTCTGATACGATAGAGGAGGGGTAGAAGAGGAGAAAGGGATGTTAAAAAGAAAAAGAAGAAAGGAAGAAAGAGAAAAAAAGAAAAAGAAAAGAGGAAAGAAGAGAAACGATCGAAGCTCACTCGACGGCTCGCCTTTTTCTTGGTCCTTCCACGCGGTCGCTAGGTTACTCCGAAGCTCTCTCACGTTATATACCATCGTCATCGTCCTCGTCCTCGTCCTCGTCCTCGTCCTCGTCCTCGTCGTGTAGGGTCGTTTCTTCCCATCTCTTTCTCTCTTTCTCTTTTTCTCTTTCTCTTTTACTCCTCCCGTTTCTCTTTTCTTAAGGGAGGGGAAAGATAGGGGGAAAGGGGAGGAGAAGAGAAGGGGAGTTACGCATCGCGTGTGTATTGAAACTACGTTTTTACGGGGAGGAATCACGACAGGGAACAGCTGGGGGTCTAATCTGTAACTCGTATAATATATAGAACCCGATAAGAAGTACCTAAAGTCTCCTTTCCGAAAGGAAATCTCAAAAACGGAAATGCGATCGACGCAAACCTCTAGACTTCTCCGATGTAAGGGCATTGGCAAAACACCGGTTTCATGAATGCCAGTTCTACGAAAATAATCCTTTCGAATCTCGCATTAATTTCTCGTAAACGTTCGAGTTTTGAGTTTCTAATGTCGAATTTCGAGTTTCGAGTGCACGATTATCTCGTACATTTTGGAATGTTCGAAGAGTGCTAAATAAATGGATGGATGGAAACATGTCGGAATATATTGTAATCGAGTTTTTTTCCCTGTTTTTTTTTTCTTTTCTTTCTTTATTTTTTTGTTCTTTTTGTTTTTTACCTTTTATTGAAGTCATTATCTATGATAGGTACGATATCAGACTGAGAGGAAATATTCTCGAATAAACTTATTTTGTTTATCGATCGAGAAAGTATTTGCGAACGTCCATATGAAATTACGCGTTATAACTCGTTCAACGGAAGAGCGATACATATGTATATACATATATATATATATATATATAAACGTGTGTACATGCGTGTATATATGTATACGTGTATATGAATGCGTATGCATATAAGTACGTATATATGTACGTATCTATATACGGTATATAAGTTCGCAATCGCGAAAGGAACTATTTACAATCTAATGATTTCTGCCGAGTCATTTTTATGTCACACTTTTTAATGCCATTGGCGTTCGCCTCAGTTAATATATAACCGTAGAGTTTGATACGAGGCCAACTGCGTTAGATACGCAGCATCTCTTCTTCGTATCTTTCTATCTTTCTTTATCTCGTAAATAACCGATTATCTTCTTCGCCGTAAAATCCAAAGTTTCCGAGTTATACGTTCTCCACCATTGCCGATCCTCCCCACTTCGAGAATCATCGAATTTTTTCTTCCATTCCTCACTTCTCTCACTACCCTATCGTTCTCTTTATCTCTTTATCTATCTATCTATCTATCTATCTATCTATCTATCTATCTATCTATCTATCTATCTATCTATCTATCTATCTATCTATCTTTTTATCTCGTTTTCTCTTTCTCTCGGCTTACGATGGCGCGCGCGAGAATTTCGCTTCTTTTCTTACACGAAGCATCCTCGATATAAATAGACGAGAGAGTGTCGAGAACGCGTCTCTAAACGTTCCGTGTACTTATATCCAAAGACGTTTGGCCGGAGGTTTAATAGAAAGCGGGGGAGGAGAAGGGGAGGAGAAGGATGGGGGAGGAAAGAGGGTGGAGATGCTGCGAGCAAAATGAAATAATCCGTATGATAGATCCTCTTTATATCGCACGTAGCTAGGTAGGTACATAGGTATCTAAGTAGATACATACACATATATGTGTGTGTGTGTATATATATATAAGTATAGATACGTTACGGAAATACGTATTACTAGTCTCACGAACGAAAGACGTAAATTCTCGACGTGTATCGCCGACACGTGCGCCCAATGCAACTGGTAGCAAACCTAGTAGTTGGTAACAACCGACCGCGATAAAGGACCGAGACGAGATACAATTGAATTTTTCTGGGATTAAACGTTATTGAGAAGTGATACGAAGGGATACGGATGACGAGATATATAACTTTGATAGGAATGAAGGGAAGAGTAAAGCTTAAAGAAAAAGAAAAGAAAAAAAAATATAGAGAAAAGTAAGAAGAAGATTCTGCGTAGAATCGAGAATAATTACGTAGTATTGATGACGTTGAACGATTCCAAATAAATAGTAAAAGGTTTGAATTTTTTAACTAACGATCAACCGAATGGGAAAATACTAATGCAACGCGATGATTACACGTATATACATACATACATACATACGTACGTACGTACATCTGTATGTATGTATGTATGTATGTATGTATATACGTAAGCTTTAGCATTCAGATCGATCAGCAAAAATGTCACGATACGCGAAACCCGACGAAACCAATCAAAATTCACTTGACAATTAATCTGCATTTTCGAATGCTCGTTATTCGTTAAAACACGAGTTATTGGTGAAACAGTGACGGCCATGTTAATCCTGGAATAAAAACAAAAAAAAAAAAAAGAAAAATAGAGAAAATGTAGGAAGAAATCCGAAAGCGGAGAGAGAAAATATGCCGAGGGAGAAAAACAAAAGTACCATTATTATTTGTGTTCGTAATTGGATAAGAATCTCGTTCGTTATTCCGAATTGAAAAGGGGGCTCGACTTATCGCGGCTACGTAAAATAGCGCGATATTCGATCAATAACAGGCAGGTATTCGTCGGTATGCACGCTCATAAATACGCATACGAGAGGGACGTTCGATGGCCCTGCCGGTGCTCGATGCCGGTGGCGGTAGGGTGGTTTAGGGTGGGGGATACATCAAGCGAGAACTACGAACGGGAGAATAAAAAATAAAAAGAGAAGAGGTATTTTCTGATATCGCGGAGCCGACAGGAAGATCCAAGGGGGATAGGTCATCGAACAAATCATCGTACAAGTCGTCGCCTAACTCGTTTCATACCCATACATTCTGTCCTTCTCTCTCTCTCTCTCTCTCTCTCTATCTCTCTTGCCCTTTTTCATTTTTGCTCTATCTCCCTTTCCCTATCTCTCTCTCTCTTTCTCTCTTTCTCTCTCTTTGTCATTCTCTCAACGCGAGAATGGCGGGTCCGCGGCGACGAGCGGGACGCAACCAACGGGATTCTAGCTACCTGAGAAACCTTCGGGAAAGTGGGTTATAAGCGCTGTGTGTGTGACACGGGACAACCGGTGCAACCGTTCGCATGTCGCGCGATTAGACCTCTCTTTGCGAACCGTATCGGCCACGATAGATGGTCACACGGCCGTCGAAATGAAAGACCATCGTCGGTGTGTCGTCGTCTTATTTTTCTCTATTTTTCTCTTGATCTTTTCTCTTATTTTTCTCCATTTTTCTCTTTTTTTTTTTTCCCACGTAATTTTGTCGCTAATCTTCGGATCTTTTTATCGTCCAATATTTCGATGATCTTTATCAGTTATTGTTGAATTATTACGTTCGACGTTTCTTCGTCGCGTTAAAATTAATATATCAAATATTTTGTCCATTGCAGTTTCCCCGTCGCAAACGGTCAACAAAAGACCCTAAGAAAAACATGGCAGGGGTTGGGAAAAGAACTTACTTGCGGGACGTGAATCCCTATCTCATCTGTCCTCTATGCAGAGGATATTTGATAGATGCGACGACGGTCGTTGAGTGCTTGCATTCTTGTAAGTAGAATCCTATGAAAAATCGATACTATTTAAATTCTCTATAACCGAATTTTCTTGACGTTTTTGGAAAGGACGTAATGTACTATGCGAAAGTTTTTAACATTATTTAGACTTAAAAAAAGAAAAAAAAAGAAAAGAAAGAAATAAAAAATTTCGTGTATTAAAATTATTTTGTATTATATTTCGTATGCTGACAATTTTCGTATATATTAACAATCGAATAATGATATAAAATGGCGATGAAATGATATGCAATTTTGAAAAGTATAGAGATACGAGTGTACTACTTCGAAGTTAAATAAAATTATAGAGGATTAACAATCACCGATCGTATTAACTATCCTTTTGGTTTCTATAGTTTGCAGAAGCTGTATCCTAAAACATCTTAATACGGAGGCACGTTGTCCTTCTTGCAATCATGTATTGAACAAGGCTAAACCAAACATCAAGTACGTTCACAATATTATTCATTTAATATGCATGTAGAGAATAATTAATAACAATAACTTATCCACCAATTTACGATTGTTATAGAGCTGACAAAGCTTTACAAGATATCGTGTACAAACTAGTTCCTGGACTTTATCATAAGGAGATGCGCAGAAGAAGAGAATTTTACAGAAGACATCCCGAGCATGGTAAGTTTAGATTTTTCTCGTATCGAAGAAAATTTGGCGAGAAAATTTGTCGGCCTAGATACGTTCAATGTCAATCGTCTTCCTTTCCAACAGCAGATGTCGCGACTCCGGAGCAACGAGGGGAAGATGTGAGCGGTCGATTAATCTTTGCGCCTGAAGACGCAGTCAGCTTGAGTCTCGAGTACCTTCCACCTGGTGCCGATCCATTGACGATTTTGTTGAGTACAAACGAGTCTGACCATTCGTCTAACAATAATAACAACAACAATAACAACAATATTAACAACAACAACAACACTGTCAACAACAATAGCAACGCTAGCAACAGTAACAATAACAACAGCAACAATAATAATGGCAACAACAATAGCAATAATAATAATAATAGTAATAGTAATAATACTAGTAGCAACACCACGAGCAATAGACGGTATCTTCAATGTCCCGCCCTAGTTACGATAGCGCATCTTAAAAAGTTCTTAGCTTTGAAATACAGCGTCGATATGACAAGATACACTATCGAAATATGTCATCGAAGAGCACCGCTGCCAGAACATTGGACTCTTATGGACGTAGCCTACATATACGCTTGGAAAAGGGTAAAGATTTTCTTTTTATCTTAACGTATTTTAACTTTCCTCTACAATTTATATTCTTTCAAGTTTTTCGTTTGAATGAAAATGAAAGAAACGGTTTTATTAAAACGAACTAGCCGGTCTATCCATCTTCCAGGTAAAACCCTTCAGGTAAATTTTCTACCCTGTCTCTTGTCCGACTTAACTGGTAATCACTTTAACAGAAGGGTATAGTTTATTTGAAAGATGAATCGAGCGGTTTGAAAAAGTTTCTTAGCCGGAAACGAAATGATTTATTGAACGGAATTTCGCATTTTGTATTGACGTACGAAAGAGATAAAAGTTTCGGATACATTATTTTACAGAATGCCCCTATGAGATTCTTTTATCGTGTTGCACAAGAAGAACAAGCCTTGGAAGCACCGTTACATGAAAGACCATCCACGCCTGGATTAGGTGCTAGTTTACCACCTAGTGACAATTCCGTCAATGTGCGTGATGATGATGCGGAACAAATACCAGAAGTCGAACGTAAGGCGAAAGAAGATGACAAGGAAGATGTCGTAGAGAAAAATGAAGTTGAACCAGCGAAGGAGAAATTACAGAACCCAGTAATCCCTTCCGATCGTTTAAAAGAATCGAAAGCGATCGAGAAGGATGATAAGAAAATGGATGTGCCGTCTTCGACGGTCGCTAGAACATTACCAACGACTTCACCTACCACCACAACGGTAACATCGACGATAAGTAATACTGTGTGTTCGACAGCGATCACGCTTTCTCCGACTACATCCACCACTACTGCAACATCTGTCACTACGGCAACTGCTACGACTGTATCTCCAGCTGTTGCTATAACTACGGTTGCATCTACAACTTTAGCCACGACTACTACGGATACTACTATAACCATGACTACGGCTACGGCTACGGCTACGGCTACGGCTACGGCTACGGTTACGGTTACGGCTACAACTACCACTACGGATACGGCTATAACTACGGCTACGGCTACGACTACGGCTACGGCTACAACGTCTACTACGGCTACGGCTATATCTACGGTTACGGCTACGACTAAGGCTACGACTACAGCTACGGCTACGGCTACGTCTACGTCTACGACTACGACTACAGCTACAGCTACAGCCACAACCATGGTTACAGCTACGACTACAACTGCGACTACAACAATTCTAACTTCGACAACAATGAATACAATGTCGACAAGCACGACCACTGCATCTAACACGATGATAACATCTACGGTTAACGAGGAGAGCAGTAAGCAAATCAAAACGCCGATAAAAATATTGAAAAATTCTGATGGAAATTACGAAGTGTTGAGAAGTCCACCCCCTAATTGGCATTCCAGAGAACAAAATTCAAATTCTTGTGACGTCAAAACCACGAACCCTGAATTTAGTGTTGTAAGTATCGGGGATGGACAAAATTCCAACGGAGTGAAAATAACTCTAAAACAATGTTCAGCTCCTAATACAAATTCAAAGAAACCAAAAGTAATTAGTAATGTTTTGTTACACTGTGGACAGGTTGAGAGGGAACCATCCGGCGGATTGCTATTCCAGCATCTTCAAAAAGATAAGGACAAATTTCAAACGGTGGATAAACAGGAGAAACAGAAACGCAGAGTCACTTTTATGGACAAACCAACTACGGTAAAAACTATGTTTAATGTATCGAAGACTATAATAAAAAAGACGACCGAGCAAAACGATCGGAAGAAACAGTTTCTTCAAGGATTTCAGTTGGCCGCGAAAGAACCAACAATAGAGAATTTATTGATCGATAAAAGCCCAAAGATGACGAGCGGAAACGCAAATATAACTAGTGAAAATACAGCACAAACGAATGCGATCGTTAATAAGAAAGAACACAATAACGTTAAAACGAATGGTTTAGAAATCGAAGAACTGAATGAAAAAACCAATACGGAGAATGGTAACGCCGGATTTGGAAATTTAATAAACGATAAGAAATCTAATAATAACGTAGTAACGAATATCTCCCAAAATATAATAAAATCTAATATTAATAAATCGTTTATCGAGGCCGAGACACGAGTTATCGGTATAAATACAACTAGAAATATTAACAGTAATGCCAATGTCAATGTCAACAGTCCTACGAAGATGGACGTTTATGCTTTTCCAAATGATCCTGTAGTCCCCGTAGGTGCTGTTAAAAGAAAGTGTCCACCTGGTTTACCTATTTCCGAAGTGAAACGTAAACGGCAGCAAACGTCTCAGGTGCAATCCGCGACGAAAAAGACAACCGTGTCTACTCAAAGCATGCCCAAGACATCTCGAAAATGTGGAAACGAACAACAAATCATGTCACCGAAGAAACCTATGAATGTGGTGAATGATTCCGGTCCCAGTCGTACGCTTAACGTCGCAACACCCAAGACATCACCGTCGAATCCATTATTTTCAAATGACACGAGGAATTTGTTGGATGGTTGCGGTTTAAATATACCTGCGAGTTTGAGTATAACCTTGACAGCACCGAAGTCACCGGGAAATAGCGGATGTTCGAACGATATCAACGATACCAAGGATAATCGAAAGAACGTTTTAGGAAAGGTGAGTCCAAGTATTACACTTAACGATAGATGCGTCGATCCTCGTGTATTGAAAGCTTTGAAGACTGGACAAATCAGGATGCCTGCCCCTCCTAAACCTAGACAAACGAAACAAGCAGATCGCGAGAGCAGTCATCAGCGTCAAACTCCTCCTGGTAAAAGGAAACGAGAACAAGAATCCAGAGATATCTTGGATCTGAGTGGTGGTAAAAAGATGGATATACATCCTTTGAGAATACCTCAACCAGTGACGAAATTGAAAGCGAAATCGCCGATAAGAGAAAATATACCAGGTATCATCGATCAAGGACAAGTAGTTACACTGATGAGCGGTCATCGATACTACAGAGCTCCGCCTGGTTCTTTAACGCCAGCGGCTCATCGTGTCAGCGATTGTCCTCTTCCTACACCCGGACGTACTCCAGTTTATGCACCAACAGGACTATCCGGCTCGATGAATGGAAACCGTACTAATACCAGTCTATCGTCCGTGTTTCCAAGTTTGCAGAGCCTTTACGCTTTGAGTCAAGCGCCGAACCTTCAACAATTTCAAATGGACGCAATGATGAGATTACCGCGAGGTGGAGGAAGTAGTGTTGGTGTTAGTGGTGGAGGTGTAGGCATAGGCGGAAGCGGAGATAATATAATTCCGAATAGCTGTATATCTAATAACATAGCAAGTTCCGAAAGTGCTAGTGTTGGTGGTAACGTACCTGGTAAGAGTCATTTAGCTGCACAATGTGCTCCTGTGAAACCCGCCAGATCCTCGGTTGCACCTTTAGCAGTTCCTATCACGAAGCATCAATCGAGCGAACGGACTGTATCTAATTGCTTGAACAGACAAATCGCAAATGATACGAACAAAAATGTGACTCTGCGTAATAACGATAATTCTCCGACGTCGGGCGATGTCGCTGAGAGACTTTCCTCTCAACCAAAGTACTCACCAGCTCTTGAAACCAACGACAAGTTCACTGTACGGAAGGAAAATGGAAAAACTGGAAGTAACGATGACAAAACAATGTCTTCTAATGTAGCGCGTGATCTCAGATTAGAATTGATTACGGATAATTCGAACGAACGCAACAATTCTGTGAATCAACAACAGCCACAACAGCAGCAACAACAACAACAACAACAACAGCAACAACAACAACAACAACAGCAACAACAACAGCAGCAACAGCAACAACAACAACAACAGCAGCAGCAGCAGCAACAACAACAGCAACAACAACAGCAACAAAAACAACAACAATACAATCGCGAAGCTGCAAGTCCAAGAGTTTCCTCCACCGCATCACCATCTCCACCTCCTAGCGAAAGTAACAGCAACGCTTGCGTGGATGAAAATAAAGTAACGAAACAACAACAGGAGGACGGTAATGGTACGATCAATCGTTCAGATGAAAATCGAAACGACGTGCCGGCGCAATCGAACGCCCTAATAAAAAACAACCCCAATACCGAAGTCTCAAGCACGAAGTCTCCTGCCAGTCCAGACTCAAGTTCCGTTACTGCGGATAGTTCTCTCGTTAAAGTTTGCCCAAACGTGGATCAACAAACTTCCTCGTCTACGCAAGAGCCCGAACGTAATGTCAAATCTACCGATTCACCGACTAAAATAGACGTTTCTACGCGCGAAGATTCTCCCGTTGACGGAGAAAAAAATAAAACTAACGCGACGAAATTATCGGACGGCAAACAAATGACCTCGGAAATGTTACAAAAAAGATTATTGGCAGCGTTTCCCACGAACGAATGGGCGAACAATCCGATAGCGGCCGAACATTTGGGTAATTTTTTAAAGAGTTTGAATGCCTCGATGAAAACTGAGAACAACGCGATTTCGGAAAAAGCGATCGAAAATAAAACTGTCGAAAGTGAGAGCGATTGTGTTAAGCCGATATTTACGAATAATGAGGTGTCGTCCAATCAAAAAAAGGAAATTGGCGAACGATCGTAATCAGTTATTAACTTGTTTGTTAATAAACGGATTGAAAAACTCTAACGAAATCGTCGTTATTAAAAGAGGGTCCATCTTTGCTTATGATTCTCGAAAGACTACGAGCAGACACTGCCATTTAATTATCTAAAACGTACATGACTTTATTACCTGCTTTCTCGTGTAAGCCCAATACGCGACATCTATCATTATATAGATAGTTATAATATAAACACAGAGTATTTTGAAAACTACGTATAAACGTCTTGTCGAGAATGAACTCGAAGGAACTTTATTTTTTTATATGTGAAAAACGTGTCACGCATGTACGTATACTTTAGCAATTTACACGTACGAAAACTATTTTCTCTCTGTGTGTGTACTTCGGACATTGATGATTTAGAAATTGTAAATGCTTTATATGGAGGGGGCGAAAAAAAAAAAAGAAAAAAAAAGCAATTATTTTATCTTTTTCTAATTTTTGTTTCTTCTTCTTTTTTTTCTTTTTTTTTTATTCTTCTTTCTTTCTTTCTTTTTTTTCTCTCTTTCACATCTGCAAAAATTAATATATGTATGTATATGTATGTATATTGGACTAAAGCATAGTGCCGATAAAATTATAAGATAGCATGATTTACGTAATTAAGTTGTTATAGGAAAAAGGAAATATCTACGTTTATATGTAAAAATATCCTCGGGAATAAAATTGACGCGTGTGTATGTATCTATCGTTCGTCTATTGTAAGCTTGAAAAGAGTTATGCTTTATAAATTTATTAAGTAAGACATTTACGTATTTATATCATAAAATGGATAAAAACGTAATTATAGTAAATTCGGAATTTTAAAGATAATTCATGAATGACGATAATTAAGAAAGGATAATTGTTATAAGTTTTTCCTTGTGCTAGTTTTGACGTTCTCTAAATGAACGATTTTGTTTGACTGAGTTTGGTAGAGCACCACTGCGAGTCTGCCTTGCAATTAGCACATTCATCCAAGATGCATGCGAGACGAAAAATTCTATAGGTGAGAAACAAACGTTGTGTATGTTCTATAGGTAAACGTGGTTATTACTCTGCTAAAATACGTGCGCACGTTTGCGATATTTATCCTTAAAAAAAAAAAAAAAAAAAAGAAAAAAGAAAAAAAGAAAGAAAAAAAAAATAGAAAAAAGACAAGAAAGAAAGAAAAAGAAAAAAAAATCCATCGATATTTCCTTTTGTTTCTTTCCACGTGTGTGCGTATGTGTCTCTCTGTGTGTGGCTGTGTATACAGGGTGTCCAAAAAAGTTGGGACCAAACTAATACTATGTATTACCGAGATCAAATAGATGAAAAATATTCATACTAACTTATCTCTCAAAATGCTTTATTGAAGAGGTACATGCTTTTAAAGATACTTATGATTTATTAGCATCCGTTGTAATTTATTATGTTCAAATTAGTGATAGTAGAAAATTTTTTTTTTCTTTTTTTCTTTTTCCATATACCTTATTATAATTTTTAATGACATTTATTACGTTATGTTTACAGGAGATGAACTTTGGGAATGCATTCAAAATGCATTTATTTATATTTTCAGTAATAATTGAAATATTTGTAGGAATGTATTGGCAACCATTAATTTGATGAATGGAAGCTTTCATTCTTGCAAAAGAAGATATTTTTGAATCTTTCTTTTAACTACTTTCTATATATCTTTTCGACAAAGGATTTTCGAACGTAAATTTAAACGAATCTTTTTTATCTGTTTTATTCTTAGTACTAAATAGTACAAGTTTGGTTTCAATCTTTCTGAACATCTTGTACATATATATATATATATATTTATTTATTTATAAATATATATATAAATTATTTATAAATATTCTATAGATGTATATATATATATATCTTATATATATATTATATATATATGTGAAATATATATAATATATTAATTATAATATATATTATATATATATATTATTATATATTTATTTATATACACACACACACATACGACAAACACGCACACACACATTCGATTAAAATATACGACGAAATCATTCAAAATTAAAAAAGATGGGACAAGAAAAAAAAAAGAGAAGAATTAATCTGTACGTATCTGCGAAATTTCTTTATCAATTTGAATCAATAATCTCGTATCGAAGATCTATCTAAGGAAACGACGTAGAAGAATTTGATAGTTTTATGTCAGTGAAAACGAAAGTGGCAATAAAATTTGCTACAAGATTCTAAAAAAACGAAATACGTAAAGATATTAATAA
This sequence comes from Vespula vulgaris, assembly GCF_905475345.1. Lineage (NCBI taxonomy): Eukaryota > Metazoa > Arthropoda > Insecta > Hymenoptera > Vespidae > Vespula > Vespula vulgaris. Next base: position 1,704,894 of record NC_066607.1, read on the forward strand.
GAAGATCGATGATACGTCGATTATATCGAAGGAATGATGGTAATAATGTCTAGCCCGCATAGTACGAAGGAAACAGTATATTTTTCAAAATACAACAAGTATTTTTCAACTACTAATCTCGAATAAAGATCTAACATAGATCACGTTGGATAGTCACGCGTTGAGACCTCTGTGAAATAAATATTTAAAAAGAAAAAAAAAGAATATATAAAAGAAAAAAAAATAGAAGGAAAATATCATTTGGAAAACGCGATGAGAGGAGAGATTTAAAAGAAAAGAAAAGGTAAAGAAAAACATTTAAAAAAAAAGAAAAAAAAACGCTATGTGTGGCATAGATGTGTGACGATCTTTTTACAAACTTTTTATATCGGCGATATCTATTGTATTGTTAGTTTCTAACTTTATTTTTTGCGTTATGTTTTACGTAGATATTACTACGGATGTATACGTTGTATAATAATTGTTATGTTATGCAAATGCAATTCGACTATATTATATATATATTTATATAGATATTATAATTATATAAATATACAGGGTATTTCATTTTTAACGATGCGACCAAATAACTTCGATCCTATTTGGCTTTATAAACAAACGTTTTAAATAAAAGTTTGTTAGATTTTAAGATGGAAAATATAAATGTAAAATGTAAATTGGCAGTCATCTCATAGAGGATGCTGTTGTTAAAATACGGAAATTATAATAATTGTTTTTCCTTCCTTTTCTTTGTTTTTCTTTCTTTCTTTCTTTTTTTTTTTTTATGGGAATCAATATTTTAAGCCTAACAAAAGTTGTAGAAAATATCGATACGAATCCAACGAGACACCTACGATCCATTTATCTTTTCGTCGATATTTCATATTGTTATGGGACTTTGAAATTTAAACAAATATATATATATATATAATTTATCTATCTCTCTCAAAAACTTTTACATCAAAACATTTGTTTATAAAGCCAAATAAAAACGGTAATATTTAGCCGTGTCGTTAAAAATTAGACGTCCCGTATATATATCATAATTATACATATAAATATTTATATATATATATACATATATTTATGTATTCTTTTTTAAAAATGTATATATTTATAGCTAGTATATTAACCTGTCATCCATGCCAGGTGTAATACATCAAATCCTACTACTTGGTAAGAAAGATAAAAAAGGAAAAAAAAAAGGAAAAAAAAAGAAATCGATTCTAAAGAGAATTGATCGATTAACGACGAAAAATGTGTCGTCTGTTTGAAACGCAACTATGTTATATCAGTTGGGTGTATCTTCCGTATATTAAATACGTTAAGAAAGTGGCATGTAACAAGTGATAAATATCACTTGCATATATATATATATATGTATATATATATATATATGTCTATACATACTTACCCATATATACATGCCAAATAAATTATTTCTTTAAACGCAATTCTGTGCTCGTAGAAGCGAATAATTATTATATTACATTATAAAAAGCGAAATAGAAATGTGGTTTGTATTAAAGTGCAAACTCGAGCACAGAATCATTCCTATTTCGAATTTTTTTTTCCCCTGTCCATCCTTAATTCTATATTTCTTTTTTCTTTTCTTTTCTTTTTTTTTCTTTACAACACTTCCTCTTTCCTTATATTCTTTTTCTTTTATTTATTTTCTTTCATTTATTTATTTTCTTATTTATTCTTTTTTAAGAACATAGTGGTAAGTATTAATCATACGAAAATAATATTATAAGCGTATTTATCTCCAAAAAAAGGGATATTATCCACCCTACGACTCGATCTTTGTTAACGCCCGATCATCGTTATTTTATCGTCATACACTTCCTGCACTTACGCAGTAATACTTAAGAACATTTTGCATTCTACAATAGAAAGATCTTCGCCCAGGTGAGAGGATAATTGGGTATCGTGTAACAATAACAGACTATTGTCAAAATATGCATGTGAGAATCGTTCGTGCTTAAAACTCGCGTGATCGTATATACCTGACATACATACATAAATACGATGTAAGAAGGATGACAAAGAGAAGGAAGTAGAAAGAAATAAGGGGAAGAAAGTTCATCCGGCCGGAAGAACCTAAAGAATGTATTTCACCGAACATTCTCAACACAGCTACATACGTAAATATTATAATCTTGTTGTAAGACAATGATCTCTACTGTTTATCATAATTATGTTAATCCTTAATCGTATATTGTATTCTATGTTCATAGTCGCTGTCACATATATACACACACATACACACATGCATACAAAGTTTTATATATATATATATATATATATATATATATGATTATATGTATGTATATATATATATATGTATACATATAAAAATAAAAAAATTCATGAAATAAAATGTCTGAGCATACATACGTATCGTTTATGCGTTGCGTTATAAAAAGAAATTTTGGATTTCTCGATTTCTCGATGGCTTGATGTTCAACCATACACGAGTAATTACGTACTGACTGTAATAAGAAAATTATGTAAATACTTTTTTTTTTTATAATCGTACGAATTTCAACGATTATAAATCAATGTTAAATAAATAACAATTCTTATACCAACTTCGAATTTCATGATCAATAATCCCTTCTATTTTTAAAATAAACTCACCTTATCTTTTTATTTATATCTTTAATAACCGCTAATCGTCGAATGATCGATCATTCTGCAATATTCGCGCCTTTTCTAAAATCGAATTAAAAGGGATTGAATTGAAACTTTGATCGACCTCGATTTATCAACCAAACTTTAATCAACGATTAAGTCGATCAACAATGCAGCCAATAGTAAAACTTTTCAATGTATTTTGTTATAAACTTGTATTGTCGAAGAACGATAGATTACGAATCGTATAAATATTACGGAACGAATAGAATAATTAATTAAAACGAACAAAGACTATATATATATATATATATATATGTATATACATTTCCGTATTACGTAGAAAATTTTCATGTTGTTATTAACATTACAAAAATATAGGTTAAGATGAATATACCGTTAAAAGTTTTACTATTGGCCACACTGCTGATCGAGTTAATCATTGATTAAAATTAATCGATATTGATCGAAATGGTTCTGTCGATATTTTATCATTTCTGTTAGATTCCCTACGAAAGAATTTATCCAATCGATGCATCGTATTAGGATCATGGATGGTCACGTGACACCAGTACAATCAATCAGAACATTCGTGTTACGATCAACATCTTAGAGGGCGTTCTTCGCACGAAATATGCTAGCGATATTTTTAATATTAATTAAACTACAAAAATCTAACAAGATATATTGTATTATACGACAAAATTATATATATACATATATTTACGTACAAAGATTGAAGCATAATGTAACACAGGTTAAAAAATAGTGAAGTAACGAAAAAAAAAGGAAAAAAAAAAATAATTATAGTGTCGTGACGTCATTTTCCGGAAGGAAGTTCAAAGACAGTTTCGAGATTGATAATTCCCTAGTAGATTTTGTCCAACGTAGTATATACTTACGTTAAGGAAAAGCTATTAAGCAATGAAACAAAATGGCCGTTGTTTGGTTAAATCGAGTTACGAAGTATTGAAATTGCGAAGTTAATATCTTTTTATAATAAAAATGAGTGCGAAAGAAAATTCAACGACAATAACAAAACCTACAACCGTTACTAATACCAAATCTTATGGAAAGATCGTATTAACGTTACAAAATTGCCTTTTGCCGGAGGAAAAACTAAATTCCACACCATCGCATTTAGATGGTTTAGATGCCGAAACTGAAACAGACCTTCGAATATTAGGATGTGAACTTATACAAACGGCTGGAATTCTTTTGAAATTACCTCAGGTTAGTACGTGTACTGTCAATTTTATATATATTGCACGTTTAGGAATTTTCTAACCTCTGTAACCTCTACGTACAATCTTTCTTTCTATGATACAAAAATATGGTACATTATGTTTATAGTTAAGCACAATACAAATTGTAAGTTAATTCTATTGCGAAGTTGAACTCCGCGAGATTGTAAATCTAAAGCTATCGTACAAATTAAGGAAGAGGAAGGAACATGATACACGTCACGTTCTCTCGTCGTTTTCTTCACGTATCTTTCGTGATCTCTACAACATTATAACTGGTATAGTTCCATTAAAATTGTATGTATTATATTGTACATATTTGGATATTCCCTTGTAGTTAGCATGGCAAATAAATTGGTTTGGTACAACTATTCGAGATGAAAGTAAGTGGAATATTATAAATTAAGAAAAAAAAAAAAAAAATAGAAAAAAGAAAAAAAGAAAGGAAAAAGAAAAAAATTTTCCTTTTAACAATAAAATTCTTCTTAGTACAACAATGTTGAAATCGTTTAAAATGCTAGCGTATACAATGGTATCACTTTCATAATATTTCCAATATCAAATTAGGAAAAAACTCTTTCCTCGCAAATTATCTTTTACAGGTTGCAATGGCTACTGGGCAAGTGATATTTCAACGCTTTTATTATAGTAAATCATTAGTGAGGCATAATATGGAAACAACAGCTATGGGCTGTATTTGTCTAGCTTGTAAAATAGAAGAAGCACCTAGAAGAATCAGGGATGTTATTAATGTTTTTAATCACATTAAACAAGTTTCTTGTCAAAAGTAAGTCTTATTATTATATTAATAATTACATTGTTAAAATTAAAAAAGAAAAAGAATACAATGTAATATTAGTTTAAAGAAGTATTACGTATACATATATATACATATATATATTTAAAAAAATTTTATTTCGTCTGTTTCAGACCAATACAACCTGTCATAATTGATCAAAATTATGTAGCATTAAAAAATCAAGTTATTAAGTCAGAACGAAGAGTATTAAAGGAACTAGGTTTTTGTGTACATGTAAAACATCCACACAAAATCATAGTAATGTACTTGCAAGTTTTGGGTTATGAAAAAAATCGTGCTTTAATGCAACAATGCTGGAATTATATGAATGATTCATTACGATCAGATGTATTTCTAAGGCACCAACCAGAAACTGTGGCATGTGCATGCGTTTATTTGGGCGCTCGACAGCTTCAACTCCCTTTACCATCTTCGCCTCCATGGTTTTCTCTTTTCAAAGTCAACGAATCTGCGATAAGAGATGTTTGTCGTCGCATCTTACGATTATACTATAGGCCACGTGTAAAGCCGGAGCAATTGGAAAAAAAAGTGGAAGAACTACGTCGTCGATATGAAGAGGCAAGAACGAAAGCTCGAGGTGGTGATGTGGATAGTCATACACCGAGTCCACCATTGCCAAAACATCATAATGCTTGGGGTGGTTTTATTAGTCGCAGTGGCACACATGCTGTGCCAGAAAGAACTAAATCACCAAGGTAAGATTTTAGAATAATTTTAATTAGTATATAGTTTTGCAAGTATATGTATTTCTTTCTCTTTTATTTTTCTTTTTTTTAGACGTTCCAAGTCAACCAGTACTTCTCCATCAAAAGGAGAAGGAGCAAAGCATAATAAAAGAAAGAAACCTGATAGTAGAAGTAGATCTCGTAGTCATAGTCATGGTAGATCTCGTAAACCTAAAAAAGCTCAAAGAAGAAGATCGGGTAGTCACAAATCATCGCGCAGTCGTTACAGATCACATAGTCGGTCCCGAGAAAGAGATTCGGAAAAATCAAATAAACATCGCAGTAAACGCAGACGGCTTTGAACGTGTGAATATAATAAATGCGAAATGAATCTAGGTATATAAAAAATTGAAATTACTTTAATAAAATTTTGAATTCCTAGAGAAAAATAATTTTTTCTTTAAGAAATTGTAACGTTTGTAATTTGTAATCTTTGTAAATAAAATGTCATTTTCAACTATATCATCGAATCATTATCTCTGTACAAAAACTTTCAAAACTTATGAACATGTAATGTATTAACGTTTCGTTTTTTATTTTTTATTGAATAATCCTTTGCAGTCGAAATTTTAGTTCCACCTAATTTCATATTCGATTCATTCATTTTTTTCATTTTAGATATTACAAAATATACCATTCTCCATATAGTTAGAAATATAATAGAAATAACGAATTATTTTAAGAATTATTTTAAGAGATATTATTACATCGGTATAAGAAATAAAATAAAACGTTTTTAACATCCAATTACTTATGTCTTTTCATTATCTTTCGATAGAGAACAACTTTTGAATGGAAAGCTTTATATCATAAATCAATAACGTCAAGAAAATCAAGAAAACAAGAAAAACTGTCTTGTTTGTTTAACTGAAAAGACTGTAAGATAAATCATTTACTATCGTCGAACTTATAATCTGCAACTTTGGTTACATCTTGTTAATTGCTTTGAAAAGTATCATAGATTTAAAAATTACAAATAATTTATAATATATTCACGTTATAGATAATAAAACAACGTTACAAAAATAGCTTTCAATATTTTCTTAAATTTTTCTTGTAACATTTTTGCTTTCAAATAAATTATTATATATCTCTAGAAAGAGATTTGACCAAGAAAAAATTAAGTAGAGAGTCAAAAGTAAAAAATAAATGGAGCACACGATTCTTCGTCGAATAACGAAAACGTAATGATCGTCGTATTTTGACTAGCTAACATTAGAAAATATCTATCTGTATAACATTGTAAACATGATTTGTAAATATATATTTTAAATATGTTCCACTAATAATATATATATATATATATATATATATATAGAATATGAATTTATGAAAATAATTGAAATTAAGATAAATAATTTGTAATACGCAAGTATCGTCCAAAGGAACAACGATTACGATAGGTTGAAAAATAAAGATTGATCAGAGATAATATAGTATTGTATAATGAATCGTATATTTTCATTTGTATTGTATCATTCACATTGAAAATAAGAATGAGTAAAGTTTGTTTTGTTTATATCTGTTACAATATTTTCGAATTGTAAATTATCAAGTTTCTTAGATATACACGTGTATAAATATTTCGTAAAAGCAAAATTTTATAAATCTATTTGTGGAATAAAACGGAACGAAGTTATCGCAGATGGTACAAACAGTATTTTCAGAAACAAGTATTTGATTGGTCGAAATCAAGCTCATTGTGACGTCATTTCCTAGTATTACCCGGGCCTTTATTCGTTATAACAGCACTTCCCGCTCTATGTAGACTCTAGTAATCCTTATAATTTTATACGGACAAAGTTCCGGTAGTTCAGTGAGTGTGCTCTTTTCAAACATGGGGAGGTTACTTTTTTGAAATAATATGTTGGAACTAGAAAGCCGGGGTGTCGTTGTGTCGTTAAGTGTGCTGAGTGGGTGTATATTATTATACAACGCCTGGGGCCCTATTCTCGCGGTAATTGTTTCGTTATTTCTAGTGGTTTATGCGTGCTATTCTTTGATCACCAACGATAGCTTGCTATCGCCGCATGCATTTATATTTTTCGATTATTTCAAAGAAGCCGTTATCGAACTAAAAGATACCTTAGGCCGAGCTATTGTTTATGTATTAAGACAATTTACTCTTCTTTGGAGTAAAATAAAAAACGTTTACCGCGAACGTTTCTCAGTCAGAATGGAACGACGTCGAGTAAGTAGATATCAACTCAGCAGTGACACTACTTTTAATAGTAGAAATACTTCAAGATTCAGTCTTATTCCACAAGTAAGCCCAATACCCCGGACTACGCATAAACATATTTCAAACCTGTCCAGCATGTCGGAAAATAAATTTAACCATGATAACGAATATCACTCATATAATCAGAACAGTATTTACAACAAATGTACTTCGACACCCTTATCTCAATACAAAAAGGATGACCTGCATAATACAGATGCTAGATACAAGACAAATTGGTCATCTCCAAAGAAAACTTCACCTATGTTTAATCAGAATCATACTTTAACACGCGGTGAAAATAATACTTTGTTTTCACCCGACGGATCACCATGGGGTACCAGTATAAGTCCCAAAATGAGATCGAAAGCTGGCGGAGTAAAAACCGTACAGACAGTTGCAGGTCCATTGTTAGCTTCTACGAGATATAACATTGATCCTAAGTAAGTAAATTTAAATTGTTATAAATATTAAAATTGAATTTCTAATTATATTTAATTTTTGTAATAGGACATATACGGATGTAACATCGCCAGGACTAACTATAAGGTTAACTAAGTATGCTGCTGAAGCTAATAATAAATTGACTCATCAATCACAGTATGGTACCGGTCAATTTCCGAAAGTTAATCTTCATGCGAGTCCCATTCCTTTGATTAATGCAAAATCTGCAAAAATAAGAGGACCTGTTACGGTTAGAGTCGCACCACCAGAAACTACGAGATATTCTCCTCCAGAAAGGCAGAAAGTCTTGTCTGGTGTATGTCAGTCAGAAAATAAATCACCATCCAGTGTTGTACAGGTCCTACGAGAAATATCGTTGAAAAGGCACGCGTCCAGAGAAGATGTTACGTCTGATTTAGTAAAAAAGCAAAGAACAGATAATATATTTGTGAACGAAGTAGAAAATTTTGAAGAAACGAAACAAAAGAGAGGTAGAGATGAATCACCCAAATCTGAAGAAGATAATTCTCCTCCAGATAAAAATCTTAGACCTACGAAACGTAGTAAAACACCATCCTGCTATGATATATTACGTTCGCTAAGTTCAAGTATTCATGTTGCTACTGGTATTAAAAGAAAAGCTGGTATATATACATTTTCTTCGTATGTAATTTATAACTACATATGTTATTAAATTTATTATATAATATATTCTAATATGATTTCAGTTGACTGTTCCCGCAGCGGAACTCCTGATATTGAAAAACATTTTAAGTCTTTGGAGCATATACAAAATGGAGATTCGCGAACTCTAGCACAAGTGCAAAGTATAAATACAAATGATAATACACCAGCTGTAAATAAGAAACTGTCTACAAACTCGAATTTATCGAAGTCTCTTAATAAAACACAAGAGCAATCTCCTATTAAAGGAATTCTTAAAACTTCCAAAAACACAATAAATTCTGATGAAACTGAAACAATTTCTACTAGCGAAGAAAATACGAAATCTCAATATAAGGATAATGAAACTTCTTCGGCAACGAAATTCACGGATAAACTTTTTATGAGAGCAGAACCACAAAGAAATGAAAAGTTAAGATCACTCGTTGAAGAACAAGGAAATATAATAGAAGCGAAGTTCACTACCGACGATGTAGAAGAAATTAAGAAAAAAGATATAGTGAACATGAGACAAACTAGTATGCGAGCAAGATTACAGAGTATGTTTGATGCTATATCTGGCAAAGGTAAGTACTTGTAGTTCTCATGGTTATTTCATTTAAATTATATGATTCAATTTCTAATACTCTATGCGATGATATTTTCAGCAGCAAGCAGAATTAATCCTGATGTAGTGATTCAGGCAGAAGAAATTAGCGAGGTTGCACCTGCAATTTCTTCCTCTGCAGATTGCGCAACGCTCAATTCTGTAACAACAACAACTAATGTTAATACAACACCTATTACTACGTCTGCTATAGCGCCAGCACTTACATCACCCAAAGCTAATATGAAAACGGTCAAACACATAACGTTTAATTTACCAAATACAGAAAATATGTCTGGTACTAATGAACAGATTACAAGTAATACAGTATCAGATGAAAAGAATAAATCGATCATTGCTAATGAAGCATCTAACTATAAGACTGATATTACACCAGCAACACCATCAGAATGTACTAACGTGACGTTAGTTACAAATTCACTTCCTATAACCTCCAATTCAGTTACATCAACATTTGTTTCTGGCAAGACAGTAGCAAATACATTACCAATTGTAGGATCAGTTACACCATTAGCCGTACCATCAGTTGCTTCAAATGGAATATTAAAATCCAATACTTCTATTTTAAATACTCCTTTAAGTTCTACAAGTGCAGGATCAAACGTTATACTATCAATACCATCTACTTCCAATAGTCTTTTTACAAATAAGAGTACTATATCCAATATCACGACTACTCCTTCAAATTCTGATCCAACCAGTATCAAATCTAGCATTGGCAATTCTATCTTACACAATGTAAGTAATGTAGGATCTACAATGAACACTGAAAGCCCTAAATTTACATTTGGCAATATTGTCAATACAACTGCATCAACTCAAGTAAATACTGCCTCTGTTCAAAATGTAACTACAAGTGGCTTAAACTTTACGACTGAAACAAAAAGTGTAATGTTACCAATGTCAACTGTAGCTGCTACTGTTACTACTACTGCTATCGCTACTACTGCTACTGCTACAGCTGCTTCTAATGTTGCTTCAGTTTTTAAAAGTATTACAGATAATAGTACCAATAAAAATTTGGTGACATCTACAGCAACTACAACAATGCCATTCATATTTGGAAGTAACAATGTACAGACACCGAAAACTGAAGTTGGTTTATTTAATACAACTACAAGTAATGTTCCAAAAACATTTAGGATTTCTGTAATTACCCAAAGTAATCCAATAGCTAGTAATGCATCTATAATCACAAGTAATACTTCTGCACCAAGCAACCCTATGTTAAATTTGGCAAATGGTACATTTAGTGGAAATGTATCTAGTGGATCTACGGCATTTACGTTAAGTACCGCAACACCTATTTTTTCATTTGGGACATCAAATGCATCAACATCAGAAAATAAATCAGCATTTTCATATAATGCTAATGCGCTAGGAAGTTCTAACGCGTTGTTGGCACCAACTAATACACCAGTTACTTCTACTGCAAGTAATAATACAACTTCTGGATTTAACGTACCAGCTGCTACTACATCTTCTCAATTTTCTACAACAACTACACCTATGTTTAATACAACATCAACTACAACCACGTTTCGAACGACGACTAGTGAGCCAGTATTTGGTCAAGCAATCGCTGCTCCACTTTTTGGTAACTCAGCAAAATCTCCTTTTGTACCAATTCAACCGACGAAATCATCTATTGAATTTGGTACAAGCAACAACACATTTAAAGAAGAAAAACCTCCTGCTTTTGGCACGAATACAAATACGGTGTTTGGTAGTTCTAGTACACCATTATTTGGTTCACAGACCACAGCAGCACCTACATTCGGTTCTCCTAGTGTCTCAACTAGTGCTCTCAATTTTGGTAGTACGAATACAACGACTGCTGTATTTGGAGCACAAAATTTAAGCGCACCTGGAAATGTTCAAACTTCAACGTCACATAGTTTTGGTACACCAAGTCCTATGTTCGGAAATCAGAATAATCCAGCACCTCTCTTCGGATCGACGACTACGACTCCAGTTGGAACTTTTAATACTCCGATGCAAAATACCTTTGGCAGCCAAAATTCAACTACTATGTCGTTTGGCGCTACAAATAATTCTAATGCATTTGGTGATAATAAAACATTACCATTTGGAATTCAAACTACAGTTACACCTGCTTTTGGAACAAATGAGAACAATACAAATAGTATTTTTACATTCGGTGGAAATCAAGGACAACAGCAAAGTACATTTTCATTCGGTAATAATAATGCTTCTAATAACAATGTATCAACTACTGGATCCGTCCCATTCCAATTTGGTGCAAACACTTCTAAGCCAGGTACTAATGAATACTATCTATAACTCTAATGTGTGTTATATCGTTATTAAAAGAAAATATTATATTTGATGTATAACATTATTCTATCCATAGTTACAGGATTTAATTTCACTGCGCCAACAACAACACCATCGATTAACTTTGGAACATCGGGTACACCCTCGTTTAATGCTCCAACTCCTGGGATGTTTAGTATCGGTAGTGGTTCTACTGCACCGCGATCAAGAACCGTTAGAGGCAGAAAACCAAGATGATGCAGAATGTAAAAATCATGTAACTCGTAAAGTATATTTTCATCAAGATACATCGATATCTAATTACTTCAGCATTAAAATGACAATTGGAGCAGAAATATATATTACAATTATTATTTAATATTTCTATGGAATAAAAAGGGGTGAGTCGAATGCTTCTGTGAAAATAATAAGTATGTTAAGTAATGGGTTCTTGTTATCATTTAAAAATGTTATCAGTCATTATTAAATGTATTTGTCCTTTGTACATACATAAGTATATATAAAATGATATGACAAAACAGTAGAGAGATATACTGACATTTAAAAATTTGCTTAAATTGTAAGGTAAATCGTTCTCTCTTTTTTTTTTTTTTTTTTTTTTTTTTTTATACATATAAGACCACTACTGTGCTGGATTTATTCATATATGATATATATGACAAAAAGATAGTTAAACTTCATTGTGAAATATCTATAATATACAAAAGTAATTTTTTTTATGAAGTTTTTCAATCTGGATATTTACATTATAAACTGGCATTTTTCCAATTATTTCAGATCCTTTTTTTTTTTTTTTTTATTACATCATACAGAACGTATTTTCTTAATTCATTATCTTAAATATTGAATGATCAAGCCAAATCATTACTATCGTTTTAATAAAAAACTTGAATTATTATGAAAATAGAACATAACTCTTCAGTTTTAGTATTAAATTACACATTGTTATCATTAAATTCAAATGACTTTTATAAAAGGTATTTAGCTAGGAGATAACATGTAAATGAATTTATTAGATAATAATTATACTTGTTATTTAATATAACAGAGTGTTCGGTTGCCCTTGTCAATATTATGATGAATGTATTATTTTTATTATGATTTTTAAGTTATTATATTTTTAGTGTATCGCTACAATGAAAATAAGATCTATGTCGTTGAATGTCTGTTCCTGTAGAAATGAAACAAAGATAAAGGGCCATTTTATAAATTCACTTAATCATGATAATTATCTATGCAGTGTTTGAAGCGATGTATGACTGTAATTAAGATAACATATACTTGTACAGAGTTGTCAGTTAAAATCGATTTTTAGGAAGCAAAAATGTTCTTATTGGGATTGCAGCGATCTAAAAGATCATTTATCCGAAAGAATGAAAAGGAGTTTGAATGCAAAAAATATAAAACGCATATGTATACATATACGTGGATCATCGTAGCAAATTAAAACTTTAAAGTAAGACTTTAGTAATACGCTATTAAATATAACTGAAAAATATAAATATATAACTATATAAAGAGAAATAAATTATTCTCATATCACACACATATACACACACAAACAGACACCTTAATCATTCTATGATCATCATCGGCGTTTCTAGAATATTCATTTTTCTAGATTGAACGATATCATATAGAATATCTGACTTTTTATTACCGCATAATGATCGTCTTAAATTACTTTTTGTCGATATCGATCGACTTCGAGAAAGTCGATCCAAACGTATATGGAAAATAACGATTTAGAAACCATGTCGAAAAATATATAGAAAAGAATGATAAAGAAAAATTGTATGGAACGATACTCGTGGTTTTTGTTATTGAGACAATCGTAGAAGCTTTATATAGGGGGATAAATACGGTATATGTGGCTCGATGCATATCGCGGTGCGGTTCAACGCTTCTTTGCACGCGAGAAGGCGGCGCGTGAGCGGCGCGTAGGCTATGCACTTTAGAAGTCGAGCGGTGATTGGTCGACGTCAGACGATGCTAGAACGAACAGCCAATAGGAGAGATCGTTAGACGGCAACGTCGTTTGTCCGGTCGCCTGGAGGCGCAGCCATGTTGGGAACATTAGAAGGGAACCAACACCACAACCAGAAAGACGGGAACATCTAGGTTCGGCAGCGGCGTGTCTTAACACCTTAACACCACCACCATGGCTGACCCGGAGAAACAGCCCGAACAACCTAAGGCTGTCCAGCAAAAGCTGGTCATCGGTGAGTAAAAATCGTCAATTTATTATCCACGTGTGTTTAACTACGAGAAAATATTTTCGACGAAAAATATCGGGCATCGTGCTCACTCTTTGGCCGGAGTCGCGCTGCTCGTAATGGCGTCCATTCACGGTGGACGCATAGCCATGTGGCTTTTTACCCGGCGTGCCGGCCTCTTACATAAGTGTTATAGCATCGAATTTATTAAAACTATCGTTCGAAGGTTAAAATCCAGGTCGGTATGTTTTTTTTCGAAGTTTATTTCCCTCGCTCTCGTACGACGGTTCGTCCTTGTTACTCTACGAATTATCCGTTCTTTCCTGTCCACTCGGTGGAAAGAGAAAGAGAAAGAGAGATAGAGACATAGAGGGTGAGTGAAGCTATTCCAAAATTCAACATTGATTTTCTCTCGAAGTTTCGAGAACGAACGTACGAATTCGGACGTACGTATGAAAAGTTTTAACGTAACGTGTAACATTTTCTATCGATCGATGATCATAACCTTAAAGTAGCACGATGCTTTCGATATATATTCTTCGAAGCTTGGATTAGAGAAAAAAACGAAAAAAAAAAAAAAAGAAACAGAAAATGGGATATTAATCGACAACGACAACAACGACGACGACGACGACGACGACGACGACAACGACGTTATGCGATATTCTCGAAGGAACGGTGAAATTTCAGAGAAATAAAACGAGGAGGAGAACGACGAGGAAATAGATAGATAGGTAGGCCGCGAGAAAGAGGGAATTTTCGGTGTGCGAGCAACTTCCGGCTTTTCTATTTTCTAGCGCGCTTTCGTTACGTAATAACATTCGTAAATGATCGTACAACGAAATATTTGTTTATCGAGAACGATTGGAAAAGGTACACGTGTGTTATATATTTAAATCGATAGGAAAAAAGGAAATTCGTGTCAATTGATTTTCAATATCTTTTATTTGACCACGTTGGGTCAATTTCGTTTGACACAGATTGAACATATTCGAATTGAATTTGAATGTTTATATGAACGTTAACCGTAACCTATTTGTCGATCGACCTACCTACACGCGCCTCCTTCGAATGTTTACATCGTACAGAGGTTAAGGTAATAATAATAATATATATATATATATGTGTGTGTGTATCGTAATCACATGTGTTACTGTTTATCGCGAATTTACGAAATACTTTGAAAAAGTATAGTATGTATATATATATTAGATAAATACATATGTTGCAAAGTAGTAAAGCTACTTGCTCGATGAACCGGAACCGCGTTTTTTCTTAAGCAATGCTGCAAAACGAGTGACTCGCAAGTATAAGTAACTTCGGACTTCTATTCAACGGTTCGTACTTGTTATTCGTATTTAATGTATGTATGTACACGTATATTATTTTGCGTATTGGTTATGATAGGTCATCGATAACGATTTGGATTATAAATGTTGAATCGCGAATCACGTTGTTTTAGCATGATATATGTTACACTTGGTTTCGTTAATGATATCTTTCATTTTTATATCATTCAGATAATATATATTATCTAATATATATATATATATATAATGTAATGTAATTATGAATATATATAATATACATATAATATACGAATATATACATACATTATATATATATATATATATATATATATATCATAAATTACATGAAAAATGATCAGCTGCTCAGATTCTCTAGAATCGTAAAAGTAAACATTCGATTTAACCTATCGCTGTTGTCCGGACATTTGAAAATTTTGTTTCGATAGAACGACATTTTGAAGGTCTAAAGTTCGTTTACTTATTAATCAAAAGGAGGTGATCAACGGTTGAAGGTTAAAGGAAAAATTGTATATAATAGAGATTTTCTTCAATAAGATAATAAGATTTATGGATTATCCTCGATATTATTTCTATAGAATTGAATATATATATATATATATATTTTTTTTTGAAACGAAATATATATATTTTTTATTCTATTAAAGTTATTTATAATATATAATATATTGTTTCTCTTCTTTTCTCTCTTTCTCACTTTCTATCTCATAATAAAATTTTCATTATTTACGATTATGAATTTTATATATATATATATTTTTGTTTTTCAGCTAACAAAGTGACCGGGACTGTAAAGTGGTTTAACGTAAAGAGTGGATACGGGTTCATCAACAGGTCAGTATTTACATACATATATTTATTTAGAACTCGATTTTTACACACACAGACATACGTATATATATAAATAGAAGTATAAATATTATTCATCATTATCATTAACATAAAAGTTTTGATAAATACGTTTGCAATATCCCGATGAAATATAATTTGCATAATAAATTAATAATCGTTTATGTTTCGACGTAAGATATAATTATATTTAATTATAGTGATATCCTTGATAAAGAAATAAATATAAAAGAAAGGAAAAGAAAAAAAAAAAGAATGAAATTTTGATCCGATAGTAATTCATTTTTCTAGATTGAGAATCATTGAAACAACTTTAATATTGTCCAACGCAGAGATCAAGGCTTCCATATTAATTCGTCGTTTATGTTAATAATAAAAGTTGTGTTCGACGAGCTGTCGAATAACATAAACGACGAGTTGTGTCGTTTATGTTAATAATAAAAATTGTGTTTTTAATACTCGATCATTTATATATCGAACGTTATTATGTATGGATAGAATTTCCTTAAAAAAAAATATATATATAAAAAAATAAGGGGAAAAAAATAAAGAACGATAAAAAAAAATAGTTCATTGATCGAAATAGGAAAAAAAAGAAGAGATAGTAGGATATTAGTTGGTATTATTAGTTCGATGCAAGTTAAATGCATTCTAGAGACTAAAGCTCTCGACTATATAGTAGATGAAATAGAAGCTCCTTTACGACACACACACATACACACACACACACACATGCATATACACGTGTATGCGCGTTCTCTCTATTCGTGTGTAGATATATACGTGTAAGTACATAGATGCCTAACCGCATCGAGCTCGACGGTCCTCCGCTATTTCTAGGTCTCTATCTATCTGTTTGGCGTTTAGCCAAGAAATTCGTCGTTGCCGCGAGAAATTCACCTTAGCCTTAGATATTATTCCGATTTCACCGTTTGATCGTAGCCAAAGTGCGATTAGTAGCAGCAAATAGCGCAACAATGGCGACGGTAACAGCATCAGCATCAGAAACAGCAATAGCAATAGCAATAGCAACAATTGCAACTAAAACAGCCAGTCAGTTTTTTTTTTTTTCTCTACAAGTTTTCCACAATTTTTCTTTCTCCGTTGAATAAGCAATTTGATGTCGTTGAGGAGAGATTACGGTACTAGCTGAAACCTTAGTTTTAAGTTACAAATTAGATGAGCCAACGGAAGCCATTTTGCGATATATGTATATACATTCTTGACAATTAAGAACGTTGGTGGTTTGTGTGTGACCTTGCATATAAGTGTGACTCACGTGTCTTGAATATAATTATCTTAAAGGAAACATGGTTTCCTTCTCGATGGAAGAAATGTGCATATATACGTGCACATATATATGTTTATTCAATTAACCATATATGTACATATATACATACATAGATACATACATACACACACACACACATATAGCTTAGATTTGATATATAGCTTAAAATTTATAAAATATGTATTAGTAGTGAAACTTAACGAATCATTTGATTACTTAACTCGATATACAACGTAACGATGAGATACATACATATATATACATACATACATACATACATACATACATACATACATACATACGTTTGCTTTTACAGTAATTCCAAAGAGTACATTAACCGAATTAACATGAAAATAAGGATTATGCGGAAATGCGCGCAATACGCATAGATCGTGTACCGGTGATACTCGGGAGAAGGGATTTTTAAGGGGAGGGTGGGGGAGAGGGGTAGGGCAGCTTGTGTTCCGTACATGAGACGAACGTTTCCTCCCCTCTTCTCTTCAACCGAGTTCTAGGGTTCGATGACCTTTCAGGTCGGTCCGTGCTTTACTCAGCAGCTTCACGGGCTTCGATTATCTCTCTCTTCTCTCCTCTCTCTCTCTCTCTCTCTGTCTCTCTCTCTCTGTCTCTCTGTCACTCTGTCTCTTTGTCTCTCTGTCTCTGTCTCTCTGTCTCTGTCTCTCTGTCTCTCTGAGTTTACGAATGGATTTGCGTATGTTTGTATAACGCACGTTTCACGTCTATACCCACTTGATGAGCTCACAATACCCACACGTACACTGTAACGATCTACTATTAGGATCTATATATTTTACTAAGTACTATTGACGCTAATTTTCTCATTTCGTTCAAACGTCTATAATATGATACACTTATGTCAGTTTAGTTTCCCCCTTTGTTTTAAATATTTCATCTATAATAGGTTTTCTAAATCCTCAGTTTTATAACAGATAGAAAAGAAAAATATTAATAAGTTTGTTTTCTTCTATAACGATTAAAATATCGATTGAGTTATTATATTTAAGTTTATTATAGTTAAGAATTATTATAAGTTTCTCTTTTTTTTTTTTTATAAGAAGAGTTTGAGACACATTGTAATTTCAAACTAAATTTTATATATATATACACACAAATTTATATTAATTATTAATGTAATTTACTCGTCGAAGATTATTCATTTATTTATTTATTTATTTATTTATTTATTTTTCAGAAATGACACCAAGGAGGATGTGTTTGTCCATCAAGTATGTATTCATATTTGACAATAGCACTTTATCCAATTTCAAACATATCTAAATAAGTCAATATTATCTCTTCCAGTCGGCCATTATTAAGAACAACCCGAGGAAGGCCGTGCGCAGCGTTGGCGACGGCGAGGTCGTCGAATTTGACGTAGTAATCGGTGAGAAAGGTCACGAGGCAGCTAATGTGACCGGGCCATCGGGAGAAGCGGTTAAAGGTTCACCTTATGCCGCGGACAAGCGAAGGGGATATCGTGGATGTCACTGGATATATCCAAGACGTGGAAATGTTCGATCACAGCGTAGACCTCGAGAAGGACAGGAAGGATACGAATCCGGTTAGAATCAAATAATATAGAACCAAACGTCGTCGATGATGATTTCATGAATTTATAATTTCTATGAAAAGATTATATAATTGTAAAAAAAAAGAAACAAAGGAAAAACCAATTTTATGTATATTTTTTTTTAGCCGATGGCAAAACTGGCGAAGAAGGTAACACCGGTGAGGGTGGCGGCCAGCAACGTCGTTATAGACCACGACGTCATTACGACGGTTATTATAACCCGGTTACTCGACATTCCGGACCTAATCAACAGCAAGGTGAGAACGCTGGAGAAGGTGGTGAGCAAGGAGGTAAGGGCACCGGAGAAGGAGGTGCACCACGCGGTGGTGGACGTGGTCGTGGAGGCCCACCACGACGCTTCTTCCGTCGAAACTTCCGCGGAGGAAGAGGCGGCGGACCACCGAGACGTCCAAGAAACCAGGATGGTCAGGTAACGATTCGTAGATATTTTACTTTCTTTCTTTTTTTCTTTTTCTTATTCTTTTTTATTATTATTATTATTATTGTTGTTGATTTTTATTATTATTATTATTATTATTATTATTATTATTATTATCATTATTATTATCTTAATGTATCCACTCGATCGATCGATCGATCGATGAACCGATCGAGCGATCGATTGGTCTTTAAATGTCTCAAATTCACGAATGAAGCACCATCACTTGATTTTATGTATAGATTTAGTAATAGATTTACGAATATTAGCGTTCACCTATTTTTTACTTATACGTCTATTCCAAACGGCACATGATAAAATATTTTATATATACATATATATATATATATGTGTATATGTACATATGTATTTATTTAAAGTAATTAGAAAATATAAGGTTAAGACGATGCCAGAATCGTCGTGGAACGTTCTTACGTGGACGGTCATTATTTAGATTGTATGACCAATTGGGATGATACGAGTTACATTAGTCTACCAATTACAGTTGCATTTATACCCAAGTCCTGATCCTATATCTTAACTCTTTCTCTACGATCATTTATCTCATCTCGAAAAATAGACCAGCATAGATGAAATCGTTGGATACGGTAGATCAATTGTCAACTTGTTAGGTGACCGATGACGAAGTTGGTGCCGGCGAGGGTGGACAAATAGGTGGTCTACAAAGACTTCCACGACCTCGATATAGACGACGAGTACCACGGCAATCCCGACTAAATACTTGCTGCCAGCAGACAGCAAATAAAGAGAATCTACGACCTCCTGCTGCTAACAAAATTCATCCTGCCACTCCTCTTTCCCAGACACAGAATACCAAGACACTTCCTGAAGTTTCCGATAAGCACATCAAAGTATCTGTCACGAGTGTCGTTGCATTTGATAGATATACATATAACAAACATAGTTTCATCATCAATTTGGTAACATACTTTATTATTTCAATATCGAATATTAACGTCTTATTGTGACGACCAATACGGAGATAATAAGAAACAATTTATTATTGCTCTCATTTCATCATTGTTACCAAATTGATACCGATAGTAAATATTTGATATATAATATTAATGAGACTTTAATTTAAGTTGACACTTAATTGCTATGAAAGAACGAAATGTATTGTTAGACCATATGTATAGTTAATAGCTTTCGTTTACTAAGAAAGCTAGCCTGGGGTTTTTGCATTTATCACTCTACTCAATTGCTAGTTCTCTCTTGTATCTTATATACGCAAAGTACACAAATGTTTTCTTATCGACGAATTTCACTTACAGGTCAATTAACAAAGAAAGTGGTGGTTAATTTTCTTTCTTTCTTTCTTTCTTTCTTTCTTTCTTTACCTCTTTCTTTCTTTCTTACCTTTCTTTTTTCTTTGTCTTTCTTTCTGTCATTCCTTCTGTTTTTTTTTTTTCTTATCTTCATCTTCTTGTAATGAGTTACTTTCAACAATAGTTTAATCGATCGTAGACTAGTAAGTGTACGGTTCGTCGATGAATCTTTGTGAAACGGCGTAGCGCTTCGCACACACTATTGCACGTATCTTGTTTATACTCTTTTCAGTCGGAGCAGAAGTCGGATGCACCTAAAGATAAGGATGCACCTGCCGCTGCCCCTGCTCCACAGGTAACGTGGCTTTCCTTTTTTCTGCCAGTGTTGCAACCTCTGCTGTAGTCTTTTAGTATTACATATCGCATTTAAAATTCCTTTAGAACATCGATTTCTTTCTTCTTTCTCTCTTTCTTTCTCTCTTTCTCTCTCTTTCCCTCTACTCCCCCTCCCTTTCTCTCTCTCTATTGCATCTTGTAGCATCTAGAATTCCCCCTGTTTACTTTTTTTTTCTTCTTTTTTCTTTCTTTCTTTCTTTATACTTACATCTTCGCTTATGATTTTTTTTTTCAGATTAACGGCCATCTCGTTTTCATTCGTGCTTTTCTGTCGTTTATATTAATAAATATTATTATATTACATCATTGCTTTGTTTTAGTTGCCGCCATGTGTACGTGTGCATAGGCACGCAGAAAATGAAGATTCTATATATTACATATTTCGTTTTTCTTTTGCAGGAGAGTCAACCGGTGCAGAACACCACCACCGAGAGCACCGCTTAAGAAAAGATTAAAATGCTACCACCACAACAAAACACTTCTTTTAATAAGTAACACCAACACCCGTTATACACTGAAGCAGCAGCATAATAACATCAGCAGAAGCAGTACGCAGCAGCAGCAGCAGCAATACAAGCAACAGCAGCAATAAAAGCAACAGGAACAACTAATAACATAACAAATATTAAAAAAACAAAAAACCAAAAAAAAAATATACAAAAAAAAGAAAAGAAATCAGAAAACACGACTCCACACTCTCCCTACGAAAGCAAATTGAGGTATGTTAACGGCTAATAAGAACGGCCCCAGCTCCTTAAAAAGAAAAGAAAAAAAAAAAATAGGCTTTTGATGAAAGAACTTAGCGAAAGGCCGGAATTAACGTGAGTGTCCCAATGAAATTCTTCACCTTAGATAACCACTTACATTTCTTTTTTTTTTGTGTTATATCTTTTACTACCAACACAGTTTGTAACTGTGTTTAAGACTCAACTCAAGGTTCGGATTATAAACTCAGGTTAAAGAATTACTTTATTAATAAGCAATATCGTTATCTACTTCGTGGTGTGGACAAAGAAAACCTTTGCTGGTGTTATTGTTTTTGAAGTATACCGAAAAATAGGACGACGATATCGAGAAGATGAACGAATTATGCGTTGAAGTCTCTAATGCCTTTTCCGTGATTTGATAGAGTCAATCTTAACAATTATTAAACAATTGTTATAAAATGCGGATAGTAAGAAATATCGTAAAAGAAATTCTTAACGATATCGTAGATATAACGCCGCGACCAATTGGAAGGAAAAATAATGAAATGAGGAAAAAGACGACACAGACGTACGATGTAATGTCAAAAAAGAAAGAAAAAAAAAAAAGAAAGAAAGAAAGAGAAAAAAAAATGATAGAAAGACAGAAGATAAGATTGAAAGATAGAAAGAAGGAAAGAAAGAAAGAAAGAAAGCGACTGATTTGTCTGCAGTAAAAAGAGGGTTGATTTTTGTTCTCGTTTTTGTATTCGTTATTTAACATGTTTTTATTTTTTTCGGTTTTTTTCTCACGAAACTCATTGAAACGTTTCTTGTACAATATCTTTTATTTTTGAGTTTGCTAAGATTTTTCCCATTTCTCTTTCTGATGTTTGTAAATGGTCGTAGGTGTACAACCCGAAGACGCAATTCTTAGTCCTTAAACAGAGAACGCAAAATGATTAACATTTATGAAGTTTAATCGCTAATAAACTCTAAATCGTTCGTCTTTTCGTACGTGAGAAATCCGTTGTGAAATTGGCATTTAACCGAATTGCTCTAGCCTTTTTTTTTTTTTACTGATATTTATATACACGCCATAGGTGTGTACGTAATGTGATAATAAAACAAACAATGTACAATTTGTCACTTCGATGCCGTACCATTGGACATAATAAATAAATAAATTTTTTTTTTTTTTTTTACGAATACTCAAATACGCGGCTTATTATGAGACGATTACTGTAATGCCGCTTATCTTGAACAGATTTTTTACAATTGATAGTAGCAATAATAACGTCTTCCCCTGGCGGGTTAGACATTAGTAGACAAAAAAAGCGTGTACTCATTATTGATAACTATTAATTGAACATTATGTGTTAATTATAACCGTGAGACAATCCTTAATGTACGGTATTTTGACGTTCAGATTGATCGACGAAACAGCATACGCGATGTCTTTCTAACCAAATTTACTGATTGCACTCGCTCAAAATCGATGAACATGAACGTCGAAATAGCCGTATATTTCTAATAAACTCGATTGACAATTGCGATGCAAACGACTTGCTACTTGTCAATGGAGTGAGAGAGAGCGAGAGAGAGAGAGAAAGAGAGAGAGAGAGAGAGAGAAAGAAAGAAAAAAAGAGAGAAAAGAAGAAAGAAAGAAAGAAAGCAAGCAAGCGAAGGAAAGAAAGAAAAAGGAAAGAAAGAAAGAGAAAGAAAGAAAAAAAAGAAATTTATACAACTTTGCATGTGAGATCTTTTTAAAAAAATTTTAGTTTGTAGTACCGAATCAGAAAATAAAATATATGATTTTCTTTTCAAATGGCTCCGAGGTGTCTCTGCGGCTCGGCCACGTCATTCGATTATTATTATTATTATTATTATCATTTTATATATATGTATATATATACATAACATATATATACATATCTTGCTAAACGTTTCTTCTAAACCATTTATATATCCAAGTGAATTAAAAAAAAATCGGCGTTAAAGTAATCCTACGTTCATATTAGCCAACAGAAGATCCAACGATAATCGTCCTTGGAAGAGTGTCCTTAAAATAATTCAAATGTATACGTCACTTATACATTTTATTGATACGAGTAAAAACACACCACGAGCGAGGTCTATATTGCGTCCCTAAAATATCATTCCTCGCCTTATTTGTTCGTTAGTTGTTTGTTTAAAAAAAGAAAAGAAAAGAAAAGAAAAGAAAAATAACCCGTGTGTTGAGTCCTTGTAGCGTATCAAATATGTTTGATTTTGTGTAACAATTTATAAGTAGTCACTCGTGATTGGAATTTTAATAATCTTGCAGCGATTATATCGAGAGAGTAAGAGTGAGAGAGAAAAACACAGAGAGAGAGAGAGAGAGAGAGAGAGAGAGAGAGAGAGAGAAAGAATAAATATAAAACCAACGCTGGATTTGGAAATGTGTGAGAGTGTGCGCGCGTGAATGCGGTGCTAAGTGGAGAAAAAAAAATTCAACGTGCGGTTACGTTCATTTATATTTGCGAATCCAAGACTTTCCGATTGTTGTGTATAATGCGAGACACGTGTGATACAATAGATATATAGATTCTTTAACAAATTCCTCCCCACATCGCCGACATCATGTAATTTAAATAATTTCGTTCGAGCATCTAAAATTGATAGACGACGCTTCCATTTGTTGTGCCGCGCTTTTTTCCTTTCTTTATTTTCTTTTCTATTCTTTTCTTTTTTTTTCTTTTTTTCTTTTTTTTTTTTTTTTACTTTTACCCATTCGATTTATTAAATCCTCTTTCTCCTGTTCCTTCTTCTTTCCAGCTGTGTTCGCTCGAAGCTCGTTCCTTCGTTTTTCTTCTTTTCTTTTTATTCTTCTCCCTTTTCTTTTTTACCTACTTTTTTCTTTTTTCTTTCCTTTTTCTTTTTTTTTTTTTTTTACTTCGAGTAACGTAACCGCGCGTTTCATCATACAAAAAAAAAATGAATAAAAATAATAAAAAAGAAAAAAAAACAAAAATAATAAAAAAAAGCTGAGTAGACAGAGGAAACAAAAAAAAAGATAGAGGAGAGAGAGAGAGGGATGAAGCTGAACCTCGAGCTTGCAAAAATGACGTAAATTAAAAAACGAAACAAAGCAAAGCGAAACAAAAGGAAAAAAACAAGTTAAGCTGAACAAATAAAATCGTTCTAATTGATTGCGAAAAAGAACAATGCATGTGTTAATAGTGAACGTCGAAGTTAATATAAAAAAAAAATAAATAAAAAAAAAAACAAGAAAAAAATTGATGAAAAAAGAGAAAGAGAAAAAGGAAGATGGAAATACAGAAAGAAAGAAAGAAAGAAAAACACACAAACAATTAATGCATAATA
>NC_066607.1:1732500-1875000 GCF_905475345.1 Vespula vulgaris
TGCAATTTCCGCTAAGTGCGTGTCTCTGTGAGGTGGTACAGCGATCTCATGAAACTTCTTTATGGCTGTGACCAGTAATTCTATAGCTTTTTCAGGCTTTTCTTCCTCCATTTTATCCAATCCTTGAACATAGAGTACCTCACACTCAAGCAAAGAATTAAGTCTTTCGACGAGGTTGATTTTTTTCTGACAACCAATACACTTTATCGTTTTATCGGTAATTTCTTGTCGTCGATGTAATCTCGTACATCCTTCGGTAGGACATCTGTAATATAATAAAAATATTATTACGTTTATAATATTATTAATGATTTGATTATTTCCAAAAAAGTATTTCTCAATTTTTCTTAATAATTTTTTTTTTCTAAACTCCTAAACTTTTCCCTGAGAGAGAAAGAGAATAAAAATCTCTAGAGATTTTTTACGTCGACGTTTTTAGTACAAAGGTATATAAAATGAAATAATATGTGAAAAGATATAACGAGATACTATCTCATGGTTCACGAAGCATACATTTCAACAACAGTAAAGGTAAGAACATCTCTTTGGATCTTGAAAGATACTGAAATCTTACAATGTAGAAAAAGGAGAAAGGAAACCGAAGTAATAAAAGGTATCTTTTAAAAAAGGATACCATTTGTAAGTACTTCTTCAGACATTCTATCTCAAAATAGTTGACAGCATTATATCGTTTGTTCTTTGTAGTATCTTCTAATACTACTTTATCCTATACATGACCCATTATACCAAGCCTAAAAATATAAATCTGAAGAATCTTCGTTTTATAACGTTACAGTTTCTTTCATAATAATAATAATGACTCTGATAATGATTTATCTTTATTAACGAAAATGAAGAAAAATTTTGTTCGTTGAGGTAGCCTTAATTCGATCGAATTTTTACTTTAAGTAATCAACTTCATTCGCATTACCTTAATTTAGCCAAATCGTTGCTCATGTTTTCGAAAAGCGACCAATCCTCCTTGCATGCTTTGCAAGTGCATTTGAACCAGTATCTACCGGAAAGCGTTTTTTGACGTTCCTCGAGATTTCTTTTTGTAAATATAGGACCATAATTTTCAGCTACGACGTCGCCCGGTTTCAAGGTTCTAGTCGCTCTTATCACGATGTTCCTTCCAACGAAATACCTATTTTGTAATTGATACTCGTCATTTATATTATCCAAGAGAACTAGATATTAGTTTGATTAACAATGACTTTTTATTTTTTCTTCGTTACATTACCTCGTTACAGCGGGGTAGCAATCGTGATTGAAACGAGCTACCGTAGGATATATTGCCACTCCTAAATAAATCGGCTTGCTACCACGGAAACGGTGATTCGCATTTACACGAGTCTCGAAGAATTCGTGAGCATTGAACTGAAGTAATTGGAGATTCTTTAAGAGTAAAGAACCCACGATAATTTCCGTCGCGTTAGGAATTTCTGTGAAAATTTTTGTTATAAAATAGATGGGACGTTTATCGTTGGAACGTGAAATTCTTTTCGAAGATTAATAAAGTCCTCGAAACGAGAAGAGAGCTTTCCTCGTCGTGAAAATTTTTATCGATTTTACTTTCAACTCATTCGTAATTATTAATTGGAATTAAAATAATTACCGTCATCACGTGAGGTATCCTCGAAGAAATGGACCCTTTGCAAACATTTCAATAAAAATGCCGCCATAAGCGATCTCTCGAGAAAATCAGCCGGTGATCTTTTAGTATTATGATTCGTTAACTCGTAAGCTCGGACATCGATCGTATTTTGATCGTTCGTAGATCTCTTTGATTTATTCTCACTCGAATCGATATTTTCCTCGTTTCTATTAAGAGACGAATCTTTTAACTTTTTCTTACGTAATCTTCTCTTAGCCGATTTACTTAATTTCGATTCTGTTTCTATATTCGTTGTATCGTTGCTTTTAGTCTCCTCTTTAATTGTTTTGTTCTCTATTAAGTCGTAAATTTTCAGACATCTGTTTAATCCTTCTTGTGTAATCATTCTATAAGCGACCATGCTCAATATGCTCATACCGGAACCTATGAAACATTTATAATCGTTACGATTTTTATTTATAAAAAAGAAAAAGAAGATTATATTAAAAAAATCATACAATATAATGGCTAGCATTTATTCGATAAATATTTTCAAACATTTTTAATAGATATCTTAAATAAATGATCAGTTTACAATAAAATATTGCTACGTAATATGACTGATCAATATTATAACGATTAATGGAAAAAAATGTCGATATTTTTTATTAAAATATTTGCAAATATAATAATATGTATTTTATTTATATCGGTATTTATAATCAATTCAGACGTTTAATTAATTTCTTGTAATTATTTATAACGATATTACGTAATTATATCATATTTTATTAGAGATACTTATCGAGACATTCGTATTTCAAATTTTATTTAAATTTACTTTATTAAATATTTAACGTTTAATTAATACAAATATCGATCGAATAAATATGACTGTAATATAATAATAATAATAATAATAATAATAATAATAATAATAATAATAATAATAATAATAATAATAATAATAATATTAATAATAATATTAACAAAGAGTAATATTACTTTAATATTTCTAACAAGAATCGATCGATGGCCGATCGAAAGGATAAGTTTCGTTTTGAAATCTGACCATTATACATGACATATTGCGCAAAGAAAATCCTACATGGCTTACCTATCAATAACGCCAGAATCTTGCATTCATATTTATGATATGTCGAGATCGCGACGTCCCTGCATTTCCTTCCACAAAAGGCTACAGTACTACATTCGGGGCAACCAATCGGGGCTCTCAATCTGAAAATTTGAAATTCTCATACGGAAAGTGGATATATCTTTACGATCCATACGCAAATATCTACGAGATAATCGTTTTTTTTTCTTTCTCTCTCTCTCTCTTTTTTTTTTAATTTCTTTTTCTTATACGTCATGAAAAATATCGTAAAACTCTACGAGCAAGTAAAACTTTTTCAGGCATTGCCGAGATACGACGAACGAACGAACGAACAAAAAAAAATCAAAAAAGAAATTAAATCAGATCAATTCGTTTTTGTAAAAAAAAAAAAAAAGAGAGAGAGAGAGAGAGAGAGAGAGAAATAGAGAAAGAAAAAAAGAGGAATAGAAATCGTTCCAAAAGTTGTTGGATTTCGATGATCGAGTAAATTTTTGATCAACGATCAACCACAAAATAGTTTTCGTCGAAGTTTTACAAGCTTTTCACATTTTCAATGATTAAATTCATCTGCATTAACCACCTGTACGGTTACTATTGAAATAGATGCTTCGTTTACCTCGAAAAGCAATGTTGACAATGAGTACCATAAAACTCTGGTAAAAGACAAGCAGCCAATGGTTCTTCAACGACCAAACAATCTCCAGGATAAATATCCTTGGTGGCAACGGCCTCCTTTCCAGCGAACTTTGTTTCACGGATTTCAAGTAACGCCGACGCACTTGGCAGCTTTGAATTAATGCCACCGCTTAGCAATGGTAGATCACCTGCGAATGATAAACAGTTCTATTACTTTCTTTACTTCTGTAATTTGTTAGGAGAAACTCTAGCGTGGCTTATTTATATACGATAAATTCGTCGAATAAATCTTGAAAGTCAAAACGAAAGGATCGTTTTCTGATCGCTCGTTAACATTGAAATATATTAAAAATAAGGAATATTACGAACGACAAAAAGCGATGATTCGTTTCGTTGGTTATTTCGCGATAACGAATAAATACCCTTACGTACGTCTTCGAATAATCGAGCACTCTCGTTAAACACGTACTCGAATCTACATTAATTTCCCTCCTTTTTTGTTTTTACCAAGTTTTAGTTACTAAACGCTCGTAAAGGGGGCACTGCTTAAAGGTTCTCTTTCAACGGACTTCAGTTCGATTAAATTCCGTTTAGTACGTAACACAACAACGCGTAGCGCGCGTCACGTATTTACTTACATACATACATACTCGTGATTTAACGTTTTAACGAGTTACCCTAATGTTCCGTTCATAATGACGTGTGTTAACGTGTTAATAACGAAATTTCTTTGGGAAGTAACAGTATTTAAGATGTGAACGTTACCATCTTAAAGTTGTATAGAATCATCGTAAGGTTATTCGTCGTTAGAATTTTCTCGATAATCTTAATGGGCTCGTGAAAATGCATATCGAGTAGTAGCAAAGCGCGCCATGGTTCGTTGCATTGGTGGCGCCATCTTAATAACGAATATTACTCTCGTATTACGGAAGTACACGATGTCTAACTAACTAAGTAAGTATTTCACCGATCAACCAACGGTCGCGTTTGAAAAGGCGGTTAAGATGGAAATTCTAAACAGTTTTCGTGCGTTAGCGTTGGTGTCGTTAACGATGTAAATGACGGATATGAAATCCGTTAATCGTCGGATATTTTTAGTGATGAATTTCTACGGTGTTAAGTGTTATTAATAATAATTGATCGTGTCACGCGTCGAACGAATTATATTTCACGTCGTACGAAAAAATATTCGTTTGGTTATCCCGTTTTTCTACATATTTATACACACACACACACACACACGTACGGATACACATGTATATATACGTATACACATATCAGATATACACATATATTTACACATATACACACGTATACACGTAAGTAGTCAGACAAACAGCAGACATACATACGCGTATACACGTATCGTATATACATCGTACACAACACACACACACACACACACACACACACACACACACACACAGAGATACAATACGTCCATCTTAACGATCGTGACGTTGCGATTGTAACTTTCGCGAATTCGAATGAAATGTTTTCTCATATTAGATTCGGCCGCGTCTCGTTTTAACTTATATACATACGTAACGTCATTAAACGTTATTCGTCGTGTAGAAATATTAATACGTTCGTCGTCGTATTATATATACATACATAAATACATATATATATATACATATATATATGTATACATATAACGGATGATTTCGGTCGCGTGACCATCAATGCAAACTTCGATGTGATAATCGTGGTCGAGTGTTGCGATCGATAGCGAAACTCGCGAGTGTCTTTCCTCTGGAGTCTATCGTGAAGTTTTTCACATAACGAAAGAAAGAGAGAGATAGAAAGATAAAGAAAGAAAGAAGAAAGAAGAAAGAAAGAAAGAAAGAAAGAAAGAAAGAAACGAGAGATAATTACGAATACGTGAATACGAGAAGATATTAAGAGGATTATAGGATCGTCTCGAAGAAACAATTTTCTTTTACATGATCCGATTATTACACGTGTTACTATTATCGTCCAACGAGAGAAGCTACTTCGTCAATGACAACATGAGTTTTAAAAGGTTAGGTTCAGTTTTACCCTTATTATCATTTCTAATATGTATATCTAAATTTCGAATGGCATGGATGAGTCATTAATAATTGAACGGGTTGGTTATCATATAGGTGAAGAATGTCGTAGGTTAAGTTTTATAAAATTTATAGTTATAATGTAAATAGAATGAAATCGATTTATTCTCATTCTAGTAATGAAACAACTACTCGCGTGGTAGCTTAACATCGCGTCGTAGCTTCCATTTTGAATAATAAATAGCAATGCAGTAATAATCATTGCTTCTTTGATTATTATATTGTTCGATGGAATATTTTTTCTTTTCTTATTCTTCTTTTTCCTTTTCTTTTTCTTTCTTTCTTTCTTTTTTTTTTTTTCATGTAAGTTTTATGTAACGTAATAACCTCTTTCTTTTGAACGCCCATTCAATTATTTGATGTTTATTGCTTTTATTACGCGTATTTTAATTTAGTGATAATAATTTAATTTGTACGTATATTTAACGTATATATATATATGTTATTTTATTGTTATTATTTTATATAGTTATATATATATTAATATTAATTAATTAATAATATATAATATAATTATAATATATAATAATATAAATAATAATATAGTTAATTAATAATAATTAATAATATTATATATAATATATATATATTATATTAGTATTAATTAATACTATATATAATTATATTTATATATATACTATACTATACTATACTATACATAATATACCATACTATACTATACTATTATTTATGAGAAATTTTTACGAAAAAAAGACAATTTTAGAGATACTAAAAGAATTCTCTATCTTTTCTCCACAATATTGCTTCGTACCTTTCTTTATATTCTGCATAATGTTTGCATGTATGTGTGCTCGTACATACATATATACATCATGGTAATATCGACAAGATCAAATCTTGGACTTTCAGATCGGATTCGCCAATCGTTCTTTTTGCTCCTTTCACAAAGAGCAGGGACAATATTCTATTGTTGGCTCAACAAATCTCCTCGTTTTTCGTCTATTGCTCTTACTTTAACAGTAAGCCGATTCGACTTTGGCTTTATAGATTTGAAAAAAACGAAATAGAAAAAAAAAGCAAAAGCTTAAAAACCTGTTCTCATAAACTCTCTTTTTATTTTCTTAGAAAAAAAAATTAATGAAAAAAAAAAAAAAAAATACCTATGCATCTTCTCTGATATCGAAAAATCGGCCGTATTTTGAGATTTTTTTCTTTTTTTTTTTTTTTTGTGAAAATAGAAATAAAATATATTGAAAAATTTAATAATTACACATTTGTCAATGTTACTCGATTTTATTTTATTTTTATAAAAAAGTTTTTTTCTCCTAATCAATTTGTTTGTATATTGATTATATAATTCGTGTGAACTTATTTATAAAAATTCAAAATCCATTGGTATCATCTTAATTTTTTTTTTTAGAAACAAGATTATCAAGTTTTTATTACTGTCTTGTGTATTAATGTTGCAGCTATTTGCATAAATATTTAAAATTGTGAAAGATGAGGAAATTAAGAAGAAAAAAAGAAAAAGAACAAAATAAATATATTATATGCATTCCTATGAAGTCTCAATTTTTCATCGATGAGTTTTCGAGTTTTAAACTTATCGGAAAAGTGTTAAAAATTATTATCAAAGAAAAAAAAAAAAAGAAATGAAAAGAAAAGAAATAAGTCGATTAGTTCGTTAGCTGAAACATTGTTTTAGAAGAACAGTATTGGAATTTTAATAATCTTGTTTTTATATATATAAAAAAAAAAAAAAAAAAAAAATCCGTACAGAATATAAAATCCGTCTCGAATCAAAATCGAATGAAAAAATCATTTTTACAGAAATAAACCATCCACAATACCGTGATATTGTTAATATTTTAATTTTATTTATTTCCATTTTGCAAAAAAAAAAAAAAAAGAAAAAAAGATGTTCAAAATACTTAAATTTTTCGTAAATGATTTTCTTTCATTTAGGAAGAACATATTAATTTGTATTTATTTTAACTATGTATAGATATATTTTTTGTTTATCGCTCATTCTAGAAGCTTTTTCAAACTACTTTCGTATTCGAGATACTTACTTAAAGCTTTGCCGTATGGTCTAAGAGGATTATATAGTTACACGAAATCGCGTGAAAACTCTAACGCGATCGTGCGTTTATGTTGTTGCCTCTTAATACTCTGCAGCGTCTCAAGTTAACTATTTTTTTCTTTTTTTTTTTTCTTTTTTTTTCTCTCTCTCCTTCCTCGCAAGAAATTAGAATTCCATCGTGATAATAATAACTAGCAACAAGCAACAAGTTATCTTTTCCCCTTGAGATAAAGTAAGCAATAAAAAAAAAAGAAAAAAGAAAATTAATTAAAAGAATTAAATAAATAAATAAATAAAAGAAGAATTTAAAAACTACAGAATCGTATGATGTGATAGTAATAAAGTAAATTAAACAATTTCCAAAATGTATATCGATTAAACTATGTGAAGTGTAATAATGAGATTTGTATGACAATCGGTGAAAAAAGAAATAATAATTAAAGGAATAAATAATTTTAATCGTTTGACACGACAATCGAAAATAAATTTATTATCGCGTATGAAATTTTCTTCGTTGATTCATTTTTAAATTTATTATTTGTTTTTTTTTTTCCTTTATTAATTTATTACTTACTATAATTTATTATATAGAATTTTTATTTCGTGTAATCTATTATTCATATTATATTTTTTATTTAACATTTTTTTTTCATTCCACTTTAATTCAATACTATCACGATTATATAGTCTTTCATTCTTCCTTAATTAAGTTTTTATTAAAAAAAATAAAACAAAAAAAAAAAAAATAAAAAAACGTACATTTAGATCAATATAATGTATAGAAAATTTGTAAACAATGTAATATCGATATCGCTATAAAATTTATAAGATACAACGACGAGAAATTAAAATCGAAAGGATAAACGGGATGGGAGAAGAAAAGTAAAAATCTGTTTTAAAAGATCGATTCTATCGGCGAAGACAAATCGGAGAATCTCTCAATTTAATTCAGTCCAATTTCGAGGGTTACGAGAGAGTTCTCCTAGATAGATAGATAGATAGATAAATAAAGTTTCTTCCATGAATGATCACACCTGGTACAACTGAATTTCGTTCTCGGTTTGGCCAAGCGTTAATGGATTCTCTATCCGAGTTCTCGCTTTTCGAGAAAGAAAAAACTAAAAAACTACAAACTACAAAGTTAAAAAAAAAAAAGAAGAACAAAAACAAAGAAAAAGAAAAATCATTCGTCTCACGTTGATATCACGTACGAATCATAATTACAATTATCCTTTATTAACTTTATATATATATTATATTTATAATCATAACTTTCATTTTTCTTATCATTATCCTTTCGAATAAATTTTATGAAGAATATCGTAGGATATACGTATTTATTTTAATGTCGTTAAATTCGTGCCTTGATCGATCGAAATTTCGTCTTTTATGTGAGAAATAAAGATGAACTCTCTCTCTTTTTCTCTTTCTCTTTTATATAGTCTTTTACTCTCTTTCTCAGAGAATTACGAAAGAGGGTAGAAAATAACTCGTGTATGAGTATGGCAATTTACCGTAGACGCGTCTTTTTATTTAATCCACCGAGACGAAAACAGATTTTCATCCCTTTGGTAACTACCGTTCCGAGATAACCCTCTTACATCGGTGAAAACGTGTTTTCGATTCGGCGAATGTAACGGTACAGAGAAATGATTTATCAA
The DNA here is from genome assembly GCF_905475345.1 of Vespula vulgaris. Classification (NCBI taxonomy): domain Eukaryota; kingdom Metazoa; phylum Arthropoda; class Insecta; order Hymenoptera; family Vespidae; genus Vespula; species Vespula vulgaris. The sequence goes on from NC_066607.1 coordinate 1,741,649, forward strand.
AGTTTCGGTTAGAATCAATGTTATTTAAGTACTTCTACGTAATAGTTATATACACATGTGATGGAAACCTTTTAATGCTAACACACACACACACACATTTATAAGCAATACTATATATATATATATATATATAACTCTTTGTGATAATTTTTCTTAAATTTTATTTTGAAAGATTTTAATTTAATACTAAAATCCACATTATATATCTTATATATAATATAATTTAATTAAATTTCAATATAATAATAAAAGTCAAATATAAAAAGTATGTACTGTACATAATTATATATATTTAATTATTATACATATATGTGTGTATGTGTGTATAAAAGAGTAAAAAAAAAAAAAAAAGAGGAAATAAAGAATTATAAACGAATTATAATAATAAACAATACCAAAAATTATAATCAACTGTGGTAAATGAATTATTTCATACATGCGTTTTCAATTCCAAAACACTTTGCCATATGTGGAATTCGAAATTGTTAGTTTTATTACGGTACGTGAGTTAGTATTACGGATTATGTTTTCCATACAACGGACATTATTCGATATTCGGTATATAGCGGTTTACGTTTATCGCTATTACGATCTATATGCTAGATATTTCCGTCAACAGAAGGTTTGGGAAAACAGAATGTTCAATGTTTGATATTAAGGATTAGTTAGTGTAAATAAACATTCTGTAAATTTCCTGTGGTTAATCACGTTAAATACTTGTGTTTTATTTGCAAAAATTGATTTTCAAAAGAAAGGAGAAGAATAGAGAGATCAAAAGAGAAGAAGAAGAAGAAGAAAAAAAAAAAGAAATAGAAAATATGAAATGAACGAGTTATTATATAATATATGAAAAACTTTGATGCAAGAGAGAGAGAGAGAGAGAGAGAGAGAGAGAGAGAGAGAGATGACGTTGAACGAATTTCTTGAAAGAAAATAAAAAAAAACGAAAAAGAGAGAAAGAGGAATGAAAGAGAGAAAATGAAAGAGGATAAATGCAAGTGGAATTAAACAATCCGTTTAAACGTTCTTTGTAATTTAACGTAGGTAATAACGAAAAGTGATCGGCCAGTTCAGGTTCGTAGTAGCTTTTTCTATATCAGCTAATCCGGACAAAAGTTTTCAGATACTTTTCTTCTCTACGGATTTTTCTCTTTTCGTTTCCTTTTTCTTTGTTTTCTTTTTCTTTCTTTCTTTCTTTTTTCTTCTTTTTTTTCTGCCCTCTTCCTGCCTGATCTCCTTTCTAAGCGAATTCAATCCTCCGTAAATGTTCCAAACGAGAAACGAGATAACGTTCAAGTTAACGTAAAACTTATATATATATATATGTTTTTTTATATATTTTTTTATTTGATATATATATAACTAAGTAATACATATATATATAATAAAATAAAATATATACATATATATAAAAAAAATAAAAAATATATATATAAATAACTATATACTAAATAATAACTATATATTTGATTTACAATACGTAAATATAATACATACGTATGCCTCGAAAGAAACTTGATTGAAAAACGATCGAAACTAAAACGTTGTGTATTCGTTCCTTGATTTCTTTTTTATTTGTTTTTTTTTTTTCCTTTTCTTTTTCCATGGAAATTCTTTTTTCTTTCTTTCTTTTTTTTCGACACGATTTTCCACCGATACGATTCTCACGAACGAAAACAGGTTCTCCCTGCTGTAACTTTGCTATATCTTTGATCCGATCGAACGTCAGATGTGACGTCGGCAGAGAGAACGAAACATTGTCGGAATATTATTCCCGGATATCCACGTGCTCGCTCACAAATGCATGGAATTGCTCAACAGGCACTCAACTGCACGCCTCGTTTGCACGGGAAATCCGATATTTTCCAAGCGCAGTATTTGCCACTGAAATGATGGCCAAGCGAACGAATGAGCAAGCAAGCAAGCAAGCAAGCAAGCATCGAGTACCGACTCGATCAGTTTCTATACGCATAGCTAATCGACTATTAAGTACGAAAGAAAAACGTTCCAAGAATTAGATTTTATTCTATTTATCTATCTATTTATCTCTCTCTTTCTCTCTCTCTCTCTTTGTCTTTCTTTTTGTATCTCTGTCTCTTTTTATCTTAATTTTTTTCCCTTTTTATTCTCTCACCAGAATAACATGAAATTTATTTTTCAACAATTATTATTACAATGTTGATATTATTTTGTCAGTCGTTCTTAACGAAACTGAAATAATAACGAAATCGATAAATATAGGAATCGATATACATATATATATTGAAAATCGAAAATATATAGGTTCAGATAGAACGAAGTAAACGTTAGAAGAGATCGGTCTTCTTTTTTATTTATCTATTTATTTTTCTTTCTATCTTCTGTTCTATCTTCATTCCTTTTTCATGGTAAATTAAAGTCAGTATTTTTTTGGATATCGATATTTTGCCAATCGTTGTTAATGAAATCGAAATAATATCGAGATTGGAATAGTATCGGTATCTAAACATATATTGGTTTAAATAGAACGAAACGAAATGTTATAGAAGAGATAGACTTTATTCTATTTATCTATCTATTTATCTCTCTCTCTTTTTCTCTCTCTCTCTCTTTCTCTCTGTCTCTTTTTATTTTTTCGTGTCTATCTTCATCTCTTTTATACAATAACTTAAAATCGATATTTTTTGGATATCGATATTTTGCCAAGCGTTATTATCGAAACCGATATATTATCGAAAATCGAAAATATTATATTTCGAGTTTTTCGTTTTCAGATACGATAGAACAATACTAATATACGTTCTTCTTTCTCGATAATCTCAAACAATAAGAAAATATATTATTTTTAACAAAATAATAGTATATGAATCTACATTTTCGTTTTAGTTAACTAACGTATTATTAATAGTATATACCGTTAAAGATGTTATCAAATAAATGACATCTTCGTCATATTTTAAAGATGAGAACAATCTTTAGACATGAATTTAATCGATGATATTATTAAAGTAATTTCAACTGTATACATAGCCAATAGGATTCTTAAAAAATTTTTTCATCTTATATCGCTCTTTATACCTTGTCGTACATACACCTAGCAAACTATAGTTCGATAAAATCTACGACAATTAAAACTATAATTATGAATCCGATTTGTCTTTCGAATATTATAATTACAAGCTTATCAACGCTTTCTTTTCACTTTCATTCCTTCTTTTTTTTATCAATTTTCTGTTTCTTATAATTTACATAAAATCTACAATTGATAATATAATCGCGATTGTCTTCGTCCATCGAATACATACCATAGTTGTAAGCGAATCGATACGTTTTTCTCGCACTTTTTCCCTTCATTATTTTTTTCTTTCTCGAATAAAATTTTTACGCAAAATGTACGACAATCGAGAGTATAGTTACAAATCCGATTGTTCTTATCCTTCGAATATTATAGTTGTAAGCGAATCAATCGATAGGTTTTTTCTTTTTTTTGTTTTTTTCCTTTTGTGTTTTTGTTTTCTATCGAAGCGTGCAAAGAAAAAAAATGTTTCTGGATGAGATATCTTTCCCTATTTCCTCCTATTCACCCCTTCCCACCCCCTACTAGAGAAACGAAGCGACAGAACACATCGATTACTATCCATCCACTTCTCTACCGATTTCTCGCACCTACAACACGCGAATCACAATGCTTTGCGGGAATAAAGGAAGCACAGTACAATGGCATGAAAATCCTCTCTCTCTCTCTCTCTCTCTTTTTTCTTTCTCTCTCTTTCTCTCTCTCAATCGTAGTACATACATTTCGCGTTTTCTCGTATTCACGTCGAGGGACATCTTTCAAATCGATGATCTCTTTTCAAAAAGATTACTATATTCCGATTCGTTCGAAAAGAATTTGTTTGCTTCCTTATTTGTTTGTTTGTTTGTTTTTTTTTATTCTTTTTTCTTTCTTTTCTTTTTTTTTTTCTTTTGTTCTATCTCTTTTTCTTTCCTATTTCCTTTTTACCACTCCATCCTCTCTCTTTCTGTGTATTTTTTTTTTTTTTTTTTTTTAATTAATTAATCGATCAATAAATTTCTTTTTTTAATCATTTCTAATCGTATCAATTGTTATTACGTTTCATTACTTTTGTTATTTATTTATTTTTCATTTCTCCCTTTTTTCTTTTTGTCTTCTTTATTTTCTTTTCTTCTCTTTTTTTTTCTCTCCTCTTCTTCATTTTCTTTTTCCTTCCTCCCTCGTTCTTTTCTCTCTTTTTTACTTTCTTTTTCGTTTGTTCGTTTCTTTCTTTTTATTTCTTTTTTCTTTTCTTTTCTTTTCCTTTTCCTTTCGTTCTCTCGTTCCTTATCGATTTTGCTACTGTATCGTCGTCATCGTCGTCGTCTTCGGTCAATGCTTTTTAAAAGAACTGTTACTTTTAAAAGGAGATCTCACTCGTTCGTTAGTAACTCTTACAAAAGGAGTTTCTAATCGTTTTTCGCGAAGTATAAAGTACTTACTTTCTTACTTGCTTGCTTGCTTGCTTGCTTGCTTGCTTGCTTGCTTGCTTCCTTGCTTGCTTCGAATCGAACGCAATATCTTAAGACACGCATCGATGCTTTCGATATCTCGCTAAGTAACATTGTCCTTTTGTTCATTTAACAAAGAAAATTCGATTCTCTTTCATTTCATGTTTCTCTCTTCCTCTCTTTTCTCTTATAAGAAATTCTCGCGATTAAAACTTGTGTCTTCGTATTTTTTGTACGTTTACAGGGAAAATTTTTTTACAGATATGTTTAATTAATTTTTTCAAGAATTTAATAATTTTTTCAAATGTATAAATTGAATTGAAAAAAAGGAATATGTATATATATTTTTTTTTAAATATAATTGAATTCAATTATATTTTTAAATTAATAATATATTTTAAAAATGTAATTAAAGTATATATTTCTCTTTCTTTCCTTCCTTGTTTCTGTTCCTTTTTCTTTTTTCCTTTTTTTTTTTTTCTTTAATATTTGATTCAACCTCTTCTCATCTCGCTTCCTGCCTTCTTAGAAAAAAAAAAAGATTACCATCCGATGTCCTACCGTCTCATTAATGGGATCTCTACTTAAGTTTCATCGAAGATAGTAAGGCTCGGACAAAGTAAAGACAAAGATTTAATCTTATAGACTTTTAAAGACAATAAAAGTAGAAACTTTTAAATAGCTAATGCTTTTTTGCGTTAATTCTCGACTATCTTTTTTCTTTTTCTTTTTTTTTTTTTTTAATTTCTTTTTTCCTCTCTCTAGAACAAAACCCTTTTTTCGCAATGATCCAATAGCGAGGTAGATTTTTCGATATATCACGAAGAACGATGGGGATGGTCGTGAAAGTTGAAAGGTTAGAAAAGAGAATGGTTGAGAGTATTCGTTCGTGATACGATAAAATCGAGTGTATATATATATATAATATAAAATTTATATATAAAGTATGCGTAGTATATATAAAGTAAGCGCGTATATATATATATTTTTTTTTATTTATAGGATATCTCAAAGAATATAAAAAATATTTGAAAATATTTTACAACCTTTTCTCCAATTTCACAATTTTTTCAATTTCACAATTTCCAATATCACAATCTTTCCCTCTCTCTCTCTCTCTCTCTTTTTCTCTCCTGTTTTTTTGTATTTAAAAGAAACGATATCAGCCACGATCGATCGAATATTTTAAAATCGCAAATTCATTGGCGTCTCCTCTTCGCATTTGCTTTACATTAGGACAGTAATCCCGAGCGATAGTAATGCCGACCGTGTCTAGACGAATCTTGTTATTGAATGAAAGGTAGAAGGAACAAGAGGACGACAAAGACAGAGACATAGATAGATAGATAGATAAATAAATAGATAAATAAATAGATAGATGAATATATAGAAAGAGAGACAAAGAAAGAAAGTAAGAAAGAAAGAAAGAAACATATCGAATACAATAGACGATGTGATGATTTTAGTCTCTTTTAACTATCGTTTATGATCCATCTAAGAAGACCGTAAATATACTACGAGAAGAAATAAGAAAATAAGAAAAGATAAATAAAGGAATAGAATTAAAGAAGAACGAAACTTTACACAACCCTTTTCGTCAATCTCTAATGCGAATCAATTCGAAAGACGTTGTATACTAAACCGAATACATTATACGTTTCGCATACGTTTGCAAAGTGCACGATACCTTCTAAAGGAATATCGAATTAAGCGCGTTTCTCCCGGGGAAAATCGACTGTGGATGGGTTCCCATGGAAACCATAGCTGGACGATGCGATTCGCAATTCATACCAGACGCGCGAGACAACCGCGTCGACGTCGCCAGGCAAATTCGCATTACGTTTCGATTAATGATTTTCTTTTCTTCTTATTTCTCTTCCTTTTTCTTTTCTTTTTCTTTTTTTTTCTTTTTTATATACATATATATTTTTCTATTTTTATTTTTTATTTTTATTATATATATATATATATATATTTTTTTTTCCACTTTCCTTTCTTCGTTTCGTTCGGTAGATCCATCTTCGATTTGTTAATATAATTCTTTTTTTCTTTTCTTTTTTCTTTCTTTCTTTTGTTTTATTATTATTATTATTATTATTATTATTTTATTTTATTTTATTTATTTTTTTTTAATCGCAGACTGCGTTAATTACGAAGAAACACAGCTGTCGTAAACATAGACTTTTTTATTTGTGATTATCTATTTTATTTTTATTCTTTTCTTATCTATTCTTTTTAATGATAAAAATTATTTGATACAGGCAAGAATATATATATATATATATATATATATATATATTTGTGTGTGTGTGTGTGTATATTAGATTGGTTAGAAAGGAAAGAGAAATAACAGATTAAATGAGACAGAAAATTGACATTATCAGAGAAAGCGGATTAATCCTATTAACTTGATCTTACAACTCTTCCCTTTTTATTTTACTCTCGTAATCTCATCGAACTATTTGTTATAAATGAGCATATCTATGTATGAAATGCATCGGAAAGAAAAAGAGAAATATGAAATTTAGCGGCACAGAAAGATAATATTTAAAAAAAAAAAAGAAAGAAAGAAAGAAACCGGGAGAAAAACAAAATATTATTATCTTGTTGGTTTGCATGATTTATCGTATTTTTAATAAGTATTTAATATTTTAATTCTATTCGACATCAATATTTCCTTACTTCAATATTTTCATTCAAGATCGATAATACAACTTTTGTCGAATTTTTTCTTTTTTCTCTTTCCTTTATATTCCTATTTATTTCTTTTTCTATTATCTATTTCCATTATGACATCGTTAATGTTATTAGTAATTATCGCGTGAATCCACTTTGAAGAATAATGTATCTAACGAGTTCGAAGGTTTAGGGTTAAAGACCTCCTACCGTAGCATTTCTGTTACTTCCCCTTTTTGTTTGAAACCCTCCTTATATCATTCCAAGCACGCACGAGAATACACCCTAACGAAATTACCGAGCAACGCGAATCATGTTCGGGTTTTGCGAACGATCGATATTGTCGATCCTGGATACCTTCAATTTGGATCTCATTCTATTGGGCTATGTCTTTCCATTACTATGTTACTTAGTTTCATAGACTTAATAAAGTCATACGATATTTGATCAAAGAAAAGCAAATGGAAAAATTCCTTCGATCGTTTTAAATTACGTAAGTTTATTCAAAGAACGATTCCAACGTACTACTTACCGTAAATGAACGTCTAAGTAAATAACATGTTTAATAAAAACAACGATATTGACTCTTCGTATTTTTCATTTCGAACGAAATACACGAGATCGTTGTTGATAGGTAAGAAATAAAGAAAAGAAAGAGGAGAATGAACAAAATAAATATGAAAAAAAAAAAAAAAAGGAAAGAAATCGAAGCAAAAGAAAAGGGGTTAAGCAGTTGTTGTCGTATCCTTTCTGTTGCGAGAAAGAAATGAAAAAAAAAGGAAAAAAGAGAGAGAGAGAGAGAGAGAGAGGAAATTAAAAAGCAGAAGAAGAGTAAAGGAAAAGATTAAACCAATAGGAAGTTGTTATCATATTTTCTTTTTTTTTTTTTTACGATATCGACTTGTATTTTGATCGTTTCGTCCCTAAGGTATTGTCCTAAAGCGGATAAGTAACAGTTGTGTTTATATAAAAGGGTATAGGGTGAAGTATACGAGAAAGAGAGAGAGAGAGAGAGAGAAAGATAGAGATAGAGAGAAATGACAAAAGTTTAACGGTTCGAAGGAGTTCACTGTGGTCTTCCACAAAGGAACGCGACTGCTTGCATTAATCCTCGTCTCGTCGTTGTTTACGGTGATGCGAATGAAGCGATTGCTATACGAGTAGCGAGAAAAGTTACTTAAACCCTTTCTCCATCAGACAGGTTACTAAACGTGACTATAGTCACCCGTATGTTGAAAGTTCGGCTTATACCAAACCAAAGTTGACTCTATAGTCAACCGAGAAAATTTTCCTCATATTAAGAACTCTCGGTGAACTTAGCGTATCTTGATATCTATTCTCGTGTCAGTGAGATTCCTGATTTCTTTTGAAATATCGTTTTTCAAAATCGGGAAAATGAAATTAAATTGATTTTTCTTTTTATTATTATTATTATTCTTATTATTATTATTATTTTTTTTCTTTTTTTTTTTTAATTGTTATTACACGTATGTATTTACTTTTTATCGGATTTATAATAAGAACGTTATTATCGGTCTATGTTGTATTAATTTTCTTTCTTTTTTTATTTATTCATTTATTTATTTATTTTTTTTAACATCGAGAATCCATGCATTTTTATTTAAGTGTGGAAAGGAAAATAACAACGAGTAATGAATAATCGTAATAAGTAATAAATGGAAATAATGTTGAAAGTAATAATTGAATGAACATTTTGAAAATATACGTATACGTGGAGGAAAAAATTAATGAAGGAAAGGAAAAAAAAAGAAAAGAAAAGAAAAGAAGAGAAGAGAATAAAATCTCGAATGAAATCGAATTTTAACGTTAACGTTTAATCACGCGAGATTCTATTTGTAATTTGTATTTGTATATTAATTTTATCGTATTGTTGTTAATTGTATTTATTAAATTTATTGTTCAAGTATCATATTAATTGAGTAAGGAACAAATAATTTGGATAATACGATCAAGTATTATGGATGTTAGTTTGTACTTTGAATTGTACACTTGTGATTCTCAACTCTCGTTATAGTGATAGCAGTAATAGTTCTGTCGACTAATTCCACGAAAGGGCCGGCGAAAGGGTTAACATTATAACTATCAATGTCATACGTATATCTGTTTCTACCAGAGGTATCAAAATTTCTTGTTTTTAAAAAGAATGTGTTATCGACGAAAACGAATATTTTGTATATATAAATTTGTTATTTCTTTTTTTAAACTAAACTTATTTTTGTTATACCTAACGACAATGTAGAAATAAATATAACATTTTTAATAAAAATAATCTCACATATGTATATATATATATAAAATTTGCTTTCTTGAAAATAAAGTAACTTTATAATATGCATATGTATTATTAAACATATACTAGTAAATATGATAGTAAATTTACTACAAACATATGTGTGTATGTATATATATATATATTTATACGTAATATTTTTCATTGTCATCGTTTACCTGATAAATAAATCATTTACATGCTTCAGTATGAAGTCATGAAAAACAAACTGATGAAAAACAAGTTTTAAGAAATAGAATATATTAAAAGCAAAATGTAGTCATTGATAAAAAAAGAAAAAAAAAGAAATATTCAAGCAAGTAATTTTGACTCCTATTGGTAGATAAAAAAGAAATAAAAGAGAGAGAGAGAGAGAGAGAGAGAGAGAGAGAGAGAGAGAAGAAAAAGAATTCTAATGTTAAAGCTTATCGTAAACTCGTGAAAAGCATGCGAAGTAGCGACTAATTCGTGCTCGGGATACCGAACGATTTGTTCGAAGGTCGTTTAGAGTAATTAGCAGGAGGATCGGTCTTTAGATTAATTAGCAGATATATCGTATTTTGTTTGTTTGCTTCTCTTTTTTTTTCTTCTTTTCCCTCTCTCTTTTTTATTTATTTTTTTTATTTTTTTAAAATGCCTCTTAACATCCATTCGTTCATCAGAAGTACCTACTTACATGAAACAAATAAAAAAAAAAAATTCCTTTTTCTAAACTTTCGATAATCCTCCGGAATTTTACTTATCTATCAAACACCTTCTAAACTTTCCTGTAAAATCAAAGATTCCTTTAAATAATCGACAATTTTTACAAAGGAGAGTTTTTACGAACGAACATGAGTAATCTTTTAAAATCAAAGAATCGTATCGCGAATGAGATTATTAAAGAATTTTAAGAATAAAAGTTCGCTTGGATTTTGATGGGATTTAGAATAACGAACGACGAAAACGGAAATACGATTATTGATGATGGAGTTATAAAAAGCTATGGAAAAGGGACAGACGGACGGATAGACGGAGAGAAAGAGAGAAAGAGAGAAAGAGAGAAAAAAGAGAGAGAAGGATAATCCGACAGGTAGAATTTACGCGGTGGTATTTTATCTTTAGCAAAAAAAGAAAAAAAGAAAGAGAGAGAAAGAGATAAAGATAGAGATAGATAGAAAAAGAAAGAAAGAGAGAGATAAACGCGAGCAAGTGTTCTTCTCGCTTATCTTCGTGTCTGAATTGTCGTCAGGATGCTGTGTTATATCTAAGATATCATAGTCGTCGTTTTCGTCGTCCCTATTAGGGTTTCGTTCGTCCCTTTGCTTTAGTATCTGTATCTGTTTCTTTCTTCTTATCATCCGTCGAAGCTACGCGAGTAATGAGATCGGTAACGATCTCATCTATCTCCTTAACCTTCTCGTTATCCTAGGATTACATGTACTCCCCAATTACAAGTTTCTCTCTAAGATAATATTGTTTCAAGGTAATACAAGATGTTACGTGGATTATGCATACTGTACTATACTGTACTGTACTATTGTAGATACTATACGTCTTTATACAACTAGACGAGGACTATCGAACGTTCTTGTTTTATTTATCTAATATATTTCTATCTATCTATTTATTTATCTTTATCTATGTATGCATGTATCTATATACAACATCTGTGTGCGTGTGTCTGTGATGTTAAATTTAATTTTTCTTTTTTTTTTTTTTTAAATGTTTTTTAATGGTAGATTTGTTAGAATCGCGAGGGATTCTTGAAACAAATCATATCTCAAAAATTTACTTACGTTTCATCGTTCTCTCTCGATAAGATCGGATCTTTATATCGGACTGCTTGTCGTTTATTCCTTGCGATCCGAACGGGACGACGGATTTTGCGTTTTCTTCCAGTATACGCTTGCATTCTTCTCTTCTTCTCTCGAGTTCAATTCTTCAATAAAAATAATATTTTCATCAAATATATCGCTTATACATACATACATACATACATACATACATACATACATATATATACTTATATGTATATTATAACATGTTTAATGCTGTAAATATTAAAATCTTTTTCTTCCAAATCTGTTTCAATTTTTTCAGATAATATATTAGAAATTATATGTATATGTATAAACATAACATATAAATTTATACATATATATATATACACATATATTTAAAACAATATATAAATGTATATATACATATAAATCTAAACTATACCATTATAAAATACTCTCCAACTTTTCGAGATGGCTCAAAATATATTTAAACACGTATAAAAAACTAAGCAAAAGTTGAGACAGCTTTTTAGCCCAATTAACCCCGAAAGAGTTAACGCGTGAGCGATGAGGTTTCATAGGGTGAGCGAGGGTTGAAGAAGGAGGAGAAGGAGGAGGAGGAGGAGGAGGAGGAGGAGGAGGAGGAGGACTACGTTAGATGACGTCACTGTCGTTCGTTTTAATAGTTCTAAACCGTTGCCGTGGTATTGCAATCCTTCCTAGTGGAAATACCGTAGGGAGGAGACGAGATAGTAGTTGAGGTTAGAAAGGGAGAATGGTGGGGGTTGAGGTGGGGGTGTGGGTGGGGGTAAGGGGAAGGAGGTCTCACGTATTAAGCACATGTCTCATATTCGGTATCTCTAACGTTACCCTGTATAAAATACGTGTATACACGTATCTATGTATGTACGACGTCATCTAACGTAGATAACGGGATAATCATGGCGTACAGACAAGTTTTATCACATTTTCTCACGGATAATTAATTAGGTCGTTATCGTAACGTAGCGCAGCATGATATAGGTACGACCGCATTCTAAATATTCGTCGTCTACCTTGTCGTCTTTATTAACGCGAAGAGAAAGATAGATAGATAGATAGATAAATAGATGGTTAGATAAAGAGACAGAGAGAAAGAGACATTCATATGAATAGAGAAAAGATACGAGATATCGGCAAGAGTCTTCGTGAATATTTCGCGAATCATATGTTTCACGAGAACGTTATCCAGCTTATCTCTACGTTACTTTTGGATAACTTTCGATGATATTTGATGGTAGGAATCTACCTAAGAAACACGTAATGATGGATGTTAACTTTGTGCATTCTCGGCAACTTCATTTACCTATGATGCATTCTAAATCGTATATCTATGTACGTATATATGTATATACGTGTGTCTGTGTATATCGTACCTCTCTTCAAGCGAGATTCGAGATAATGTGATTTCTACGTTGATAACGCGTACGGAAAGAGTAATATCGTTGGGACAATGAATACGAAAACGCGATTCGCGATCTTTCATGAAATTTCACGAAATTTCAAAACGTGCAGAATCTTTGTGTGTTTCCTTTTCTTTTTTCTTTTTTTCTCTCTTTCCTGTTTCTTCTTTCTTTCTTTTTCTGTTCTTTTCTCGTTTGTCTCTCTTTTTTCGTTTGCGATATATTAAAGGTAGATCTGTTAAAAGTTAAATAAATCTCGATTAGATTCGTTCTAGCGTAGTGGATATAGAAAGTATCTATTTATCTATCTACGTGACTATCTCGGCTTCTTCGCATGAATCGTAATTTTATATATAGGTCTTCGGAAGAGTCCTTGACTTTTGTCGATCTTTAAATACATACAGACGTACTTACGTATTTAATCCTTAAATACATATATGTGTGTGTGTGTGTATGTATATACATATATCTATGTATGATGCATTTAACGAGAGTACGAATTAAAATTTGCAAAAAAACGAAGCTGTTTAAGTATCCTCGTGAATCACCTTATTGGTGATTATTTTCAGATTGAAAAAAGAAAGAAAAGTAAAGAAAAAAAGAATGATATAAAAAAATAACACGTTCAATATTCTCCATTCCAATTTCGCAAGTACTATTTGAAAAATATATATTTTACATATTAGATATATAATTTAGTTTCATAATTGCCGTCGTATATTATTTGCTCCAATTGAAATTAGTAGATACAAATTACTAAATGTAATGTATTTAATTAGCCACAATTATAGGCAAATATTATTCTATAAAACAACATCGCTATTAAACGTACAGAAGCCACGTCAATTTGCAAATTATTAAAATATTTTCTATTCGACGATACTGATATCACCGATTGCATTATTTTCACAAATATAATTGACTGACATAGAGCGTTTCGAATAAATATTCTAAGATAGAAATTATGAAGTAACAATAAGTATATTTCTCAATTTTTAATAATAATATCTGTATCGTATCGTCGATAACGATTGCTTTCAATGAAATTTTTAATGGAGAACATATTTATTTTTCTAATAAAACGAAAAAAAACAAAGAGAGATATCGAGATTACCTTCGGAATTATTTAATGGGGAAATAGGAGAATAAGTAAGGAGGTAATAATTTGTGGAATAGGACGAAAACGGTCAACGCAAACGCTTTGATAAAGCTTCGATCAAACGTATCCTTTGATCGAACTCTCGGCTCTTAGAAAGCTCGTCTAATTTCAAATATCTATCACAGATAGACACACACACCCACACCCACACACACACATACACATACAAACACACGAATACAAACAAACAGACAAATACACATATACATAAATAAGCGCGCGTGCATACAGAAATACACGTATACACATTTATTTATAATTTAAATATCTATAATTTCAATATAATTAAATTCAATAAATCTATATTTAATATATATATTTTATTTACATATGTATACTAATATATATATATATATTATTTATATTGTATATATATATATATATATATATATATATATATATAAAGTATAGAAGAGTATCGTAAAATTTTCTTATCGAATAATGTTCCAAATACTTGTCGAATCGTCGCCAAAGGTTCGACCGTGTGAGCAAGGGTTAATCCTAGGTTAACATAGTAGGGAAAGAGTGGATGAGGAAAAGGGTAGGAGGACCGTTTGGTACCAGTCTCGAGACAGACCTCGGTTATACCTCTATCGTACAGAGTAAACTTGATGCATCGATCGATCGCCCCAACGACGGTGAAATAACATATTTTTGTTTTCGTTTTTTTTCTGTTTTCTTCTTTTTTTTATTCTTTTTCCTTGTTTTTATTTTTTTTTTTTTACTTTTTATTTTTTTCCATTTTCATCTGTTATTCCAAGACCATCCGGTAAAAACGAAACGCGCATGAAACATTTCACAAGGTTTACGTTATATACGTATATGTGTGTGTGTGTGTGTGTGTGTGCGTATATACATATGTATGCGTTTCTTTATTGATTTTTCTAAGTTTCACATTTTTGATACACCATCGAATAACAAATTCGAAAGATATCATTTATAATAAATAATATTCATTCTGACGTAATTTCAATTCGTAATATCTATAATTATCGTTTCAACATATAAATCAATGGATCTATATGATATTTCGTGACATTTAATTTCGTAGATATTTCTAGTAAGGAGTTTATATATCTCCCATAAATTATAAATACCTCTATCTATCCTTCATCAACAGAGATAGATTCCAAGAGCCCGATCACATCTCCTATCTATGCTAATTCTAACGTTCTCTACTTTATACGATACCTTCGATAAATCCTTTACCTTAGAAATTTCCAAAGTCGATTTAAATCTAAACTATATTTTAATCTGGAAATATTTTCATTCATCATATTGTTCACGTTAATTTGATAACCGTTCGTTTAAATATGATCGAACATAATTCGATTCGTGCAAACGATTGGAAAAGCGAAAGAATGATTTTATTTTCTTTCTTCCATTTTCCTTGCCTTTCTTTCTTTTTTTTTTTTGCTTTCGTAATCACTCCTGAGATGTAATTTCATTAACTAACATGACGTTTCGATATCTTTTCTCTCTTTCTCTCTATCTTTTTTTTTTTTTTCTTTTTACTCTCACGCGAAGTGTACGTTCTTAATTATACGGAATATCTATGATTTAAAAAGACGTCTATTATTAGAGAAAGTTCTTGATTGTTGAATCGTTGAAAACGAGGAAGAAGACGTATATATGAGAGAGAAAGAGAGAGAAAGAAAGAAAGAGAGAGGGTTGGAAGTGGGAATGGGGGTGAGAGTTAACCGTAATTGCAACCACCGTCATTTATTACTTCTATTCGCGAAGCACGAGAAATTACCTAGGTACATGTCGGTAAGAGTTATCGTAGATAGGAAGAATAAACATACAGAGAGAAAGAGAAAGAGAAAGAGAAAGAGAGAGTGAGAGAGACAGATAGAAAAACAGAGTGTGTGTGTGAGAGAGAGAGAGAGAGAGAGAGAGAGAGAGAGAAAGAGAGAAAGAGTACGAGTCTAGTTATACGAGGGATATATAGGAATTGTAAATAGAAGAAAAGTCGAAGAGAGAGAGATAGATAGAGATAGATAGATAAATAGAGAAAGATAGATAGAGATAGATAGATAAATAAAGAGAGAGAGAACATAGAAAGAGAAGGTATAGAGGAAAGAGACTTCGTTGACGTTTATGTTGATGGTTCGTTACGTTTCTCATTCCGAAGATGGATCGAGTTCTCATACGTTGGAGAACGAGCAATCGTTTTTTCTTTTTTATTTGTCCTCTTCTTTTTTTCAATTTCTTTTCTTTTTTTTTTATTTCTCTCTCTCTCTCTCTCTCTCTCTCTCTCTCTCTCTCTCTCTCTTTTCAATCTTCTCACATCGAGGCCAAGTTTATTCGTACTTTCGTTTTTCCATTTTCCTTTTCTCTTTTTCGTTTCTTCTTTTTTTCATTGTTTCTTTTTCCTTTTTTTTTTTTTTCACAAATCGACATGATACGGTTACGATACGTTCTGCGTACAATTTCTGCCTGCGGAATCGAAAAATCGTGTTCGTAAAAAATAATAGGATATCCTATGTTTGCCGTATAGAATTTTTCTTGACAAATTATTATCGTATATAGTCGGCCTGGTAAATTTTTTCGTCCATATACCGTTCCACTAACGAGCCAAGTATACGTTACGTATACGTACGTACGTTAGTACGTAAGCACGTACGCGTGTAGAATTTCGTACGCGTTCGAAAGATACGAATAAAAAATTGCACGCTCGCTGGTTGTGATATCTATTCGTTACGTTTCGTTTCGTTTCGTTTCGTTTCGATATTCGAAATTTCTGAACGATAATATCCGTTTCTACGTTTCTACGGAACGATACTTTTACAGATTTCAAAGACTTACGATCGTGCGGACAAGCGTAACAAAATTTGGCGGCGGTGAGGATGATGGTGGGGGTAAGGGAAGAAGGAGAGGGGAGGGAGAGAGGGTACGAACATCGATCGATAAAAATGCGACTCTACTCTACTCGTAGTCTATCTATGCGACGCATATATGATATATCCATGTACACAACAAATATGTTTATCTACCCTCTGCACGTTTATCGATTTCTCTTTCTCTCTCTTTTTCTCTTTAATCGACGGTGCATCCTCGATGGACGTACGATCTGTAACACCCTTTGCTCTCGCAGTATTTTCCTTTTTACGTATCGTCGAGCAAAGAAAAAGAGAGAGAGAGAGAGACAGACAGACAGACAGACAGACAGACAAACAGAGAGAGAAAATAGAAAAAAATAACTTTGTAATTTACGAGCATCTGCCAATTTTATTGAAATATATTTATCTCGTCGTTTTGTCTCTTTTTTAGTATCTCTCTCTCTCTTCTTTAAATAAAAAAAATAAAGTGGAAGTATTTCTCGCGATCGTTAACAACATTTACAACGTATAATAGAAAAAGAAAAAGAAGTTGGTCTTAGGAATTAGGAATGATAGAAAATCCGACCTTTTTCGATTAGTTTGTTATATCGGATTCTCTTTGATCTTATATAGATGTATTTATATAGATACATAATATATTTCCGAGATGTTTGTATGTTTGTGTGTATCTATGTAAATATTCATGGTTAGTTCGTATCAAGGAGATATGAGTCAGGAGATCGTGAACGAAATAGTCGTGTGCTAAGTGCATGATGGATGATGATTCGTTGGATTGGTAGAGTTATTGATTGGTTATATCAACTATAGTCAAATTGTCGAATTCGTGAAGTGAATTTTTATAGTATAGGATATCATCGTTATATTTTTTATATAGTTTTTTTTCTGTTTTAGAAAAAAAAATAGATAGAAAGAAAGATCGAAAAAAATAATAATAAAAAGAAAAGGAAAAGTAAAGAAAAAGTAGAGGAAGTAGAAGTAGAAGAAAGAGAATGATAGAAAGAAAAAATAGAAAGGAAGAAAAATAAAAAAGAATAATAAAAGAAGAAAAAAAAATAAAGAGAAAGAAAGAAAGAAAGAAAGAAAGAAAGAGAAACGAAAAAAAAATATAATAAGAAAAAGAAAAAGTAGAAGAAGAAGGAATGGTTGGAAATGAACCGAGTAAAAAGTCGAGTGGAAAGTAAATACGGAGAAAGAAAGAAAGAAAGAAAGAAAGAAAGGAAGGAAGGAAGAGAACGAACAATTTTATTGTCAAGAATTAAATAGAAAGATGCCATTTGTTGCATCGACAAATGTGATAGCATCTTTTGTATTTGAAAAATATTTTTCTCTCTATCGTGTATTTCATTTCTAAACATGTAAGTAAGTAAGGAAGTAAGTAAGTAAGTAAATAAATAACTACTTACGTATCTATCTATCGTATTAGCAATCTTTCGAAGGAATATTAAATTCCTGAGTACTAGTTCGATAGGAGGAGAATCAGTTTAAATCTTTATATTATATACTTTAATAATAATTTAATCCGCAAGAATGTGTTGTAAAAGATGAACGTCGATCATTTTATCTTCTTTATCGGATTCTTTGTGAAAGATTTGCCACTAAATATGAACCACTAAAATATGTGTAAGTGTGTGTATGTATATTTAGATTAAATTGGTGGTTTGTCGAGAATTTCTGTAAACTCTACCTCTGAACACCGTTTACAGTATTATTTCGTGAAGTATTGAATTAGAAAAGTACTTCACTTTATTGTTCGATATCAAGAGAGAGAAAGAGAGAAAGAGAGAGAGAGAGAGAGAGAGAGAGAGAGAGAGAGATTTCAATATCTCGATATAAAATATTTCGAGATAGAACGAGCTGAAGTACTTTTTTTTTCGTTTTTTTCCTTCTTCATTATTTGATATATATATATATATATATATATATATATAATATCTGGTATCTGGTTATCACATACATATCTATCATTTAATATATTAGATTCTATTATCAATACCATTTTGTATTTGTTGACGATAATTAAAGATCGATAATATAGTTAAACCATTTTTAATTTTCTTTTAAAACGTATACACGCATACACTTTCGATGCAGAACGAGCAATAGCGATTAAACGAAAGATATAGAGTTAAAAAGAAGTAAGATTAATGTATGTGTTATACATTTAGGATAATAGTATATATCATTGATCGTTGATAGCAGAATCGTTGTTACGTTTCTCGTGAGATTTATCGGTAAGCGAAAAGTAGACGAGAAAAATAATATCGTCGTTTCATGTGTGAAATTTACGATAGAAAGGTGTAATCTTTTTTGAGCTTGTAGTATTAGATACTTTCTCTCTCTCTCTCTCTCTCTCTCTCTCTCTCTCTCTCTCTCTCTCTTTTCGTTATTATTATTTGTTTTATTTTTCTTTCCATCTCATTTTATATTTTTCTTCCTATACAAATATCAATGATATTTACCCGATGTACGATCGATGACGTCCGATTAGTTTTACGAGAAACCTTTTAGCGATGCTAAAGAGAGAGAGAGAGAGAGAGAGAGAGAGAGAAAACGTAAAAGCCATATCTCCGACGACAAATAACATGTTGGCTCTTTGCTGTCCTTACATATTCTCGATATCGGCAATAAACGTACTACATACATACATATGATGGGGGTCATAGGATAAAATCGATTCGAAAGTTTAAAATCAGTCAAACATATGTATACAGAGTTCCAATGCATTTCCAATTTATCTACATTTCATTTCTTTTTTTCTTTCTTTCTTTATTCTTTTTTTTTTTTCTTTTTTTTGATCGACATCGATCCATTATTAATCGATCAAGCCAATTAGAAGAGATTTTACGATTACGTTAGAAACGATTACGACCTATGTCTTATAATGCATCTTACATAAAAAATATATTTTAACGATATAAGGAAATAAGACGTCAATATTGGAGAAACAAATCGTTGTAAACGATTGAGAAAACATTTATGGCCGTGCGACAATGGAACATCCACTTGTATAAACAATAAAAATCCTTCGGTTGTTTGAATTATTCATGAACAAGTGATCGGTGTAACATATCTTCTCGTCGCATTCCTCGATCGTATCTTCATATTTTTATTATCTTTTTCTTTTTTCTTTTTTTTTTTTTGTAACGAACACCACTTTAGCAAACGAGTCACGAAGAAACGTTGGATGCGGATTAACGGTAAACCAAAGCAGTGAATCGTTTATCGTTCTTATATTAACATCGTAAAATCAATTTCGGAAACACACACACACACATACACACACATATTGAATTATAAAAAAGATTTAGCCATGAGATATTTTTATATTATCGTTGAAAGATTTCAAGAGATATCCATGCATGTTTCTATTCGTGGATTTTAGTTACTTAGATTTAATAAAAAAAACTGAACGTGTCCGAGCGTAATTAAGCGAGAAGTCGATTACTCCATTATTTAGCTCAGCACCACCACCGGTGTCGTGTTCTGTTTTGCTTGGATTTAAATTTATGGTAATGCATTTGCATCGGCTAACGGGCAAACTTGAGCAGCTTGTAATTTCCGTAACTCTCTCTCTCTCTCTCTCTTTCTCTCCTATCTACTCGTGATATATGGTATAAGCGAGCCTTTATCTTTTCTTCTCTCTTTCTATTTTAACGAGATCGACAACGATTCTCTTTTCTTTCAAACAAATAACGTCGAGCGATTATACTCCTTCTTTTCTTTTTTATCTCTCTTTTTATTTTATTTTCTTTTATTTTATTTTGTTATGCGAATCAATGCGAATCTAAGCTCGTTATAAACGGCCGATTTCGTTGAACATTTAAGTTACGTGTATATGTGTCTGTTTGTTTTTTTTTTCTTTTTCTTTTTCTTTTCTTCTTTTTTATTCTCTTCAAATTACATTAGAAGTATATCTGCTGGTAGAAGAAGAACTTTAAAGATTCATCAGAGTATTCGTTTCTGTACGAATGCTTCGCACGTTTACTGAAATGAAAATCCCTGTTCGAGAGATAGGAAAAGAGAGAAGAGAATATTACGGAGAAAGAGATAAAATGAAACAGAAAGAGAGAGAGAGAGAGATAGAAATAGATTTGAAAGACCGTCTCAGGTGAGTCAATTTCGCAACAAAGTGAATTGCCATCGTGGTTCAATAAATATTCCAATTTTCTTTTCAAGTAGAAAAGTATAAGTTGGTATAAGAAGGACTTTGTCCTTCGTCGTCGTCGTTCTCGTTCTTCACCCCCCACCCTCGCAATCTTTTTTCTTTTTTTTTTTTTTTTCGAAATATCACTAGCACGATAAAGTCCGTACGAATAGACAAGAGAATTTTTACTTGAACGTTCGTAGTAGAAGTTTTATAACTGGTAGACTTGTGAAAAATTAAAGTGTTTTTCTTGTATATCCAACCTATGGTTACTATGGTTACGTTATAGTAAATGATGAATGAATCGAAAGGGACGTATTTTTCAAGATTATTATTTTAAAAATGAATTCGAAGAAAAGTGAATGAAATTTTCTGTTCTGTTCTTTTCTGTTCTTTTTTTTTTTTTTCTTTTTCTTCTTTAATTTTTTTCCCTTTTATACCAATCTCACATTAATTTCGTGTTAGATTCTTCGTCATATTAATTCCGTGATGTTCTTCTTTGTCTTGTATAGTCGACAAAGAGAGAAAGAGAGAGAATGTATGCCATGTGTGCGTGTGTGTGTGTGTGTGTGTGAGAGAGAGAGAGAGAGAGAGATTATTTTGTTCGACGACGAGGCGTTATTGCGAGAAATCGAATTACTCAATCGAACGTATTGAATTTTCTTCCGATATTTCTCTATCAAGCGGAAACGTTACTTCGTTTAGACGTAAACAGGATGTAACATCGATAATTATTCAAATAACTACGTTTCTTCCTTATTCGTATCTCGAAACAAACAATCTTGTTGCATTGTATTTATCTGTAAAATTTATCCGTATGATAGATAGATAACGGCGTGTAAGGTACATAAGTATATGTAACGTTATGTACATAAGTTCTTCTTTGCGAACGATTCGTCATCTGATATGTATTTGATATCAATTGTAATTAATTGTTAACTCGGTGAAGATAATGAATAATTTACGAGTTATTTCTTCGTTCGGTGTATAAATGAAAAAAAAGAAATTAAAATAAAAAAATATATATATACATATATGTATATGTATATTTACGAAAAAAAGATCTTATTAAAGTGATAATAATAATAATATTAATAATAATAATAATAATAATAATAATAATAATAATAATAATAATAATAATAATAATAATAATAATAAAAAGTAAATAAATAAGGAACATTATTACGAAGCATGATATAACGAAGAATTCAAATGTGATAGTCTTTCTCTCTCTGTCAGTATTTGATTAGATCTTTGTTTTGTGATAAGTCGTCTTAGAACTGAGAAATAACTATAATATATACATACGTATTTACATACATACATACATACATACATACATACATACATATATCTTTGTACGACGTATATATATGTATACATGTATACATGTATATATGTACTTACTTATTTATGAAAACGCGTTCGTAGCTTTTTTCGGAAATAAACTATTCCATGCGAATGAAAGAGGAGATAGAAAAAGAAAAAGAAAAAAAGGGAAAAAGAGTGATAGAAAGAGAAAGAGAAAGAGAGATGGATAGAGAAAAAGAGGATTAAGATCCTCCGATCTACCTACCTTGGATCTAAGAAGGGAGTGTTCGTATATTTATTTACGTCGATCACGTACGCTTTCGGAATATTCAAATAAGTACGTCCGAAGAGGAAAGTTCGTTCATTGCACATCTTTATATCCTTTTTTCTGTCTCTCTCTCTCTCTCTCTCTCTCTCTGTCTGTCTGTCTCTCTGTCTATCTGTCTGTCTCTTTCTCTCTTTTTCTCTCACTGTTTTTCTGTTTTCCTTCTCACGAATACTCGATCCTTGTTGCGTAAAAGAAAAGAGTTGAGAAGTCGTAGGTCTAGACACTGGTGGATTTAGTTTCGAAAGTGCCCGTAGCGTTAGAAATTTTATTTGGCTGCCTTATAACTTCCTCCTCTACCTTCCCTTTTCCATTCATTCAAATAAAATCAATTATGCATGATTATTATTAATATTAATAAATTCGTTACAACGTCTTTTATTCGTGCTAACGACGAATCTAGAAATACAACAACGTACAAGATTGGATCGTACATCGCGTTAGAGTCGTTTAACGAAAATATAGAAATAAAAATGATACGTCGGTCGACGAATGTTTGAGATGCAATTTTCTTATCAATGTTGTCCGACGTAGATTTGTATCTTTTTTCTTTCCTTCTTTCTTTTTTTTTTCGTCTTGCGTCTCTTCTCTTGCGGGATAGTTCTGTTCGTTTTTTTTTCTTTTGTTCTCTTTTTTTATTGTTTTTTTTTTTTATTTCTTATTGTTACGGGCCCTCCCGATACAACCACCTACATCGTCTATTCGTTAATCCGTCACTGTGTCTGGCTAAAATGGAATAATACAGTAACGGCACAATATGCGTGGAAAATTTATTAGAACGCTACTCTGTCCCGGTCATTCGAATATTTCACGATACGACGATAGAATTGAAAGAATTTTTCTAACGTTTTCGAAATTATTAAGATTATACGTATGCGCGCGCACGCGCGTGTGTGTGTATGTGTGTAAAGAAAATAATGATTTATCGTTTAGGTCGTATTTTTTCTCTTCGAGTCAATTATCAATTATTTATCTATTGGTAGCATTCGATAAAATAAACTTGTCCATGCTGAGCACGTATCCTCTTTAAATTTTATTTCTTTATATTACGACTTCCGGTAATATTCCTACGAGGATATATGTAATAGCTATCTTAGCCTTTCGAGAAAAAAATAAATAAATAAGTGAAAACATAAAGTGAATAAATAAGTCGATCGATTATTCTAATTCATTTGTCAATTGTCGTAAAATTCATGACGTTCGTTTCTTCTATTAATATCTCATTCGATACAAAATTATTTCTCTATTTTTCTTTCTTTCTTTCTTTTTTTTTTTTTTCATTCGAAGACGTAATACGTTATTTTCGATAATTTGTTCGAACCTTTTTTTGTAAATCCTATTTTGTCAGAATTATCAATCGATACTTTATTTTTTTTATAAGAATATAGACAGGACGTTAATTACGTCGTTGCACCGTTGTAAGATATTTACAAGTAGGTCAACTTTTCAATATTTTTGTATTTTTTTCCCCTGGTTCGTTCTCAAAACAATAGGAGAATGGAATGAATTATTGTAGTTTACCATGACTCGAATAAGCTGAAATAATAGACTCTTGTAGTTTAATTACCTTTTATATCTCGGTAAGGTAATCGTTCTATAGTATAATACGATCTTGCTCGATTTAAATTTAGCTCGTTCATTCGCTCCGTTCGTTTTCTCGAAAACCCCTACGTATCTCGTTCCTATTTCTCTCTTTAGTCTTTGAATAGTATATTCTAAAACGGTATACATCGATCGATTATTCTCGGCGGTATATTGGGAACAATGAAACAAAAGGAGAATTTGCAATTTAATCGGTGGTCAAAAATCGATAGTGTACGATTTGATTCTTTTATTTTACTAAAATAAATTTGTTTTATTAAATATATCTGACGAAATAAATTATATCGTATTTATTTGTCATTAAATATTTCAATTAGAATAAAAACTTTCTCTAATGTATAAAATTCGTATTACGGTGGTCTGAAATAACGACGGCATTATTTCGTAATATATATGGTTGTTAATCCATAGTGCATCGTGAATAGATATAACTTTATCGAATAATTTATTGTTTATTAATTAACGATTATATAGGATTACTCTCATGTAATCCATTAACTAGAAGGGATATTAGCTTTAGAACGTACTTAGCTTATCTTCTTAGGTTAGTGTTAGAAACAGCGTTCTCGATATTACGTCCTTCGAAATTGATTTTACGTAACTGGAGTAAGATGTTCGATCGAGCTTTGTAAAGATCGAAACGTTGCATAATATCGAACCAGTTGAGATTAAGACAGCTGTTCTTAACGGATTTAATAGATGTGATCTATGACCTACTATGATTCGTGTTAAACATATTAATTTTCTTCTATGTACGTAAGTAAGTAATTACGTACGTTTACGATTTCAACGTACTAGATTCACTTGTAAGATTTATTAGTCTACAATTTCAAACGTATTGGATTTATTTGTATCATGATGTGAATTATTTTTTCTCTTTATTTTTTTTATCTACATTTTCAGATAATAAAAAAATAGTCTTAACGAGTTTAATCGAACGATCGGTATTCTATCGAAATTTCAATTCATTCGAACATAGAATTATCAAATTTCTATTAAATTAATCGTTAGATTCGAATTAGATAATATATATTATTATACTATCGTAATTTCGTATCATTGTACAATTGTAATTAATTATTAATATAATATAATTACAATAATTGTAATTTATCATAAGATAATTACGATAATTGTAATTAATTAGTAAATAACATAATTACAATAATTATAATTTATTATTTAATATTATCATACAATTATAATTTATTTTATATGTCATAATTATATGCAATACATATTAGATATTATTATACTACTATTATATAATTTATTAATACATACATATATATATATATATAATTATAATTAATTAACAACAGAAACAAACGTGATATATCGAACTTCTAAATAAAAGATCGTTGACATTAAAAAGCAATTGATCTAAAAACTTAATTTATATATAATTAATATATATATATATATATATATATATATATATATAAAATTGATTTATAAACTTTCTCCTTTTTTTTTTCTTTTTCTTTCGAAAAAACTTACGAAACGTTTCCGAATTTTAATTAGCGACACATTCTACTGGATAAATCGTTAAACTTTTATAAATTAATCGGCAAGAACCTTTTCGGTGGTTTAATAGAGTCAGAATTTTGAATAAAAGTTGATGAGTGTAAAACTTCTTTTCCATTTCGGCGATTCTCATTCGTAGAAATAACGAAAAGCGGGACGAATGATCCGCGCAAAAGTAATGGTCCTGAAAGTTTTCATCGTTCGTTCTAGTCAACCTCGTTGTCGTCGTTCTCGTCGTCGTTGTCGTCGTCATTGCTAGTTGGTAGAAATAGACTATTCCATTCAAAGAAGGAAGATTTTTCAATATTCCACTTCTTCCAATCGATTGCGTCATTTTATCGCTCGTTACAAAAGTATCAACGTGAAAATAAAGAAACTTCGGTATGGTAACATTTAAAGTAGATTAAAGTATATATCACGAAGTGTTGAATTCGATTTTTAAGATTTTCAGTAAAGATGAAGTGAAAGAAGTAAAAGAAGACATTTATTTAATTGAAAGGAAAAAAGTCAAAGTAAAGAAACAATAAAGGGAATGGTGTAATTATTGAGATTGCTTTTGTCGATCGATTCGTTAAAATCGAAAGAAAATTAGTTGCAAATTCGACGATGTCGTTTATGTATATATACATCATTATACATATATATATATATATATATTTTAATATTATGACATTTAAACTTATGTACAGACATTTAAATTATATATAAATAATAATTATTAAAATTTAAATGTAATTATATATATATATGTATATGTATGTATGTATATGTACGTATAAATGAAACAAATATAAAGGAAACATTTTCATTTATATTTGAATTTAATCAACAGAGAGTGGACGATAAAAAATTAATCTTTCTCCCCTAAGTCTGAGTAACATTTAATGCATAACTTATAATTAGTACATCCTCGCCGTATTTTATATCAGTCCATTTCATACAAGATATGCATTAAATTCATTCTTCATCTTCCTCAGATCTCAACGAATTAATCATTTTCATTCTAGTGCGAGTTATTGCACTTTCCTTTTTTTTTTTTTTCTTTTAATCGAACGTCTCCCTCATATTTTTCTTATTCTTACCTATAACTTTCATTTCTTCGTTCCATTCTCTCAAATTGATAAATCTTATCAATATCGACTTATCCCTTTACTAATTACCCACTTACTCTCATGATATTAAATACTAAACGTCACAAAAAAAAAAAAAGAAAAAAAGATTGCTTATCGCTTATTATAAACGAATACAAAGAAAAATCTAAGAAACGAATTAATCAACTAACAATAAACAAAGAAATAAACAAATTACCTCGATTCTTTCGGTGGCTCGTATTCCTCAGCCAATTCGAGATCTTCCAATGCCAGATGATATTCCTTCAAGAGCATGAAAGTTTCAGCTCTACCGAGTAAAGCTAAAGGCAAGGAGAAACCTCGATCGACCGTCTTGCACTTGCCTGCAACAAATACGGTGCATTATCGATTTCGAAGCGGACCTTCGCGCTTATCAGAGTCGATCTATCATTGTCACGCGAAGGCTGCTTAGAGACAAGAGGCCGGAAGTCTCTTTCTGTTGGGGTGAAAAATTTATCGTCCTTGGTTCGTCCTTAGAAAATTAATGCGACCTTCCTATGCTTTGAACTTCTTACGTCTTTGGAACGTCGAATCAGACGTGTACTTACATATATATAAAACATAGGTCTTCCTTCTATCCAATCTTTCTCTCTCTCTCTCTCTCTCATTTCACAACTTAACGATCTTGAAAAACTTCTTACCCGTGATAGGAGCTCGCAAAATCGCTTGACTGAAGAGAAGTAAAGCTTTCTCGTGTTGGCCCTCTCTCGCAATCTGGAATCCCTCAAGTCTTTTGACCCTTGATATACTCGCGTCCTTGTCTCTATAAAGTACTTTGACATTAGTCAAAGTCCCACGTACTACGTCCTTTAGTTTCTCATCGGTATAAATGCTTCTTAAACGATCGACATCGTTATCGATTCGTCCAAAGATTTTTTCGATCCAAGTATCGCCGGCCATGTTTAATGCGTAATCGGTGAAGTCGTGAAAGAAACCATTTTTACCGGAACGGAGAGTTTCCGATGAACAAAGATTTCTATAAAATTCCTCTTCCATTTCCTTTTATCGTAATCCTATCACGTTTTATTTTATGTCGCTTTTATATCGAAAAAGTTAGATAGATTGATAGATAGCTAGATAAGGATAGAAATAGGATAAAATAATACCGAGATCAAAGCGTACGCTATTTCTCGAATTGTAGTTCGTTACTCGTGACTCGTAGTTCGATTTATCCACTTGTATGGGTTAACAGAATCATTATCCGTAAGAATTTTAATCCGTTCGAACTAAACCAACGCAAACCTTTTGATTTTTCTATCTCACGATTTCTATCGGCCGATCTAACAAGCTCAAATTTTATATCGATCAGGATGTTACTTCCTTTTTTTAATTATCTTTTCCTTTTCTTCTTTTTTCTTCACTTTTTTCGAATCATCGTTACGTATATACACGGACACACACGAACATATATATATATATAACACACATACACGCATACACAATAAATAGTAAAACTTAGATATACGTGATACTCCGCAATGATTTTAACACTGCCAAACGTTGCTTTAACTTTGCTCGATTCTATTCCGGGTACGTATAAGCTTGACGTACTATCCCTAAACGTACTCGAACGATAATACTCTCGAATCGCGTTACAGATAACTCTTGAATCGCGAACACCAGCAGGTTCTTCCTTTGGCTCGCTCGTATTAGCTCTTCTAGCGCGAGCTTTTGGTTTTTCTCTCTCTCTCTCTCTCTCTCTCTCTCTCTCTCTCTCTCTCTCTCTCTCCCTCTTTCTTTCTCTCCCACTTCCTCTTTACCTCTCTCTCTCTCTCTCTTTTTCTCTCTTTCTCTCTTTCTCTCTTTCTCGCTCTACCTCTACCTCTATCTATCAATACACTTATTTAAAATTTTAAAGAACACTCAGACACTTTGGACTCGCTTCGTTTCATACAGTACTCCATAACGATTCTCGAGGATTCCTTCACATTTTTCCACGGGGGTGAAAAAGAAAAGAGAAAGAAAAAGAAAAAAGAAGTAAAGAAGAAAAAATAAAAGAAAAAGAAGGAGAAAAAAAGAAAAGGAAAAAGAAAAACTCGAGAGATGCTTTATGAGGACTTTATTCTACAGACAGGAAGGTATTAAAGTGAAAGACCGGTATTAGGCTGTAGAAGGAAGGAAAGTCTCTTGAGATTCGCTACGTGTTTTCTTATTCCATCTCTCTTTCTCTCTCTTTCTTTATATATATATACACACACACACACATATGTATATATAGAAAATATATATATAATAGTCATATATGCGTTAGAGAATAAATATATAAAATGAATAGATAATATATAGAATATATATAATAGTTATATATAATAGAAATATGTGTATATATATATATATATATATATATATATATATAGAGAGAGAGTGAGAGAGAGAGAGAGAGAGAGAGAAATGTCTTTCTTATTCTTTGTCTTTATTTCTCTTTTTCTTTCTCTCTTTCTCTCTCTATATATCCGTGTGTCTATGCATATATATATATATATATATATATATATATATATATATATATATCGTTTCGTCTTGCTCTCATGCCGTAGAAATAATTTTAGATGTAGCTCGTCCTCCGGTGATCTTATTTTCGTCGTACTAGACTCTGGTAAGCTTTGCCAACGTCTGTTCTTACGATGCACAGAGTCCTCTAACGTAACACCCAAGAAAGTTTCGAAGTAACATTCCTCTTGAATATTACTGGTCGATAACAACGCATCCGGTTCAAACTCTTCTCTTTTCCCTCTTCTCCATCCTCTCATTACTGCATTTTTTTTTTTTCTTAATCTTCCATAACATCCCTCTTCTTTTTTTTTTATTATACTTAACAGAGAGATTCCTCTATTAGAATCGTATTTTCTAAATTATATCTCGATTGTAAACGTTTCATCGAGTCGGACGATTTATTTAATTAATTTGTTGAGGCAATTCATTCATTCTATTTCTATTTTTATGACTTTTCATCGGATTGGTATAGTGTTATTATTATTAGTCTCTATTCGTAATCTCTCTCTCTCTCTCTCTTTATCTATCTATCTATCTATCTATCTATCTTTCTTTTTCTATCTATCTATCTGTCTGTCTGTCTGTCTGTTGTCTGTTGTCTGCTGTCTATCTATCTAACTATATATGTATCTGTCTTTCTCTCGTTAAATCGAAGAACAGACTTCGACGTTCTTCGATGGAATTCCTTCTCCAGATAGCTTCGGCTTCTCATCCTTTTATTTTTAGCCTCCACGCTGTTTTCCGCTCGATCAACTGTGTTGTACGTGGGTACACAACGACGAGAGTAAACATAATTTTTTAACTTCGTTCCATTAACGTTTGCTCCAATAATTTCACGGTTTCTTCGTTGTCGGTCGGCGAAGTTCTTCTTTACTTTCTTTTTTTTTCTTTTCTTTTTCTTTGTCTTTTTTTCCCCCCTTTTCCATTTTCCATTTTCCTTTTTCTTTTTCTTTTCGTTTCCTTCTTTCTATTTTTCTATCGTTAATTTTGCTTTTATCATTTTTCTTTCCTTTTCTTTTTTTTTTTCTTTTTAACTTTAAATACATCAAATATATATTTATTTATTTCATTGATAATACTAAATTAATAATTAATTTTAAATATAATTTGATAAATCAAAGCATTTTATCTCATATATGATGATCATTTCCCTATATATATAGTATAATAATCATAATAATAATACAGATTTAATATATTTATATATACAATATCTAATACACACACACACACACACACACACACATATGTATCGTATATACATACGTAAATACGCGATACAACAAACGATAAACCAAGCTCACGCGAATTCGTTTCTTACTTATCATTTCGTACGATCAACACAACTGATCCTAATGTAAACATTTTCTTCGTCATATCCATTGTGAGGGACGTCTTATCCTACTCGTTTGTGTTTTCTTATAAATTATTTCTTCCTATATCTATCTCTCTCTCCCTCTCTACCTCTATCTATCTATCTATTTATTTATTTATCTATCTATCTATCTATCTATCTATCTATCTATCTATCTATTTATCTCTTTCCTTCTCTCCCTCTTTCACAGTCTGTTTTCATTGTATTTTCTTGAAGCGTGTACGAACGAATCATTCACGCTTAGGCGATTTTAAAGGAGCAAGTCCTCCGACATGTCTCTATCGAAAAATTGTCTAGTAGACTTGTGAGCGACTATAGTCGATCGATAAAGAGCAGGACGACTTGTGGCTTCTTGTGTCCCTTCTTGAGATGCAAAGTGTTTCGTGTACGATAATGGAAAATGGTTGGTAAGGAACAGTAAGGTATAAAGACAGGACGGACAGAGACAGAGAGACGAGGACAGAGACAGAGAGAGGGAGATAGAGAGAGAGAGAGAGAGAGAGAGAGAGAGAGAAAGAGAGAGAGAGAGAAAGAGTATTCGTGTATATAGTGTACGTATAATTATCTTATATATAGTTCACTCTATAACACGTACCTACGTATCTTATTCATAGATAAACTCTAATAACATTTTCATTGAATATCGTAATAGTTATATCGAAAATTGATAGGTATAGTTTAATTTTTTGGTCGAGTTTTACGAATAAATCTTAACGATAGAATAAAATTATTCTTTATCTCGGCTTTATCGATATCTATCGTGTAATCATTCTTTTTTTTTTATTTTTTTTTTTTATATAATAGGATTTATCTACTTGCGTCGAACGTTTAAATTACGTCGGTTATACTCACACATACACGCACATACATACATATATATATGTTTCTTTTTTTTTTTTTTTTCAATTATTTCGTAATCTCAGTTTAATACTCTATAAAGTCCATATAACTTTGAAATCACATACTTATATATAATATAATATGTGTGTGTGTGTGTGTGTGTGCATGCGTATATGTACATGTGTGCATCTGTATCTTCTTTTTTTTTTTTTTTCTTTTTAATCCTCTTACTTCACTTTATCACTATGAAATTATTTGTTAGTTGATCATATAAGAATTTAATGTTCTTTCAGGTATAAGTTATACTTAACAATATTATATTATAGTATATTTTTTATAAGTTATAATGAACAATATTATATTATAGTATATTTTTTCAGACAAGATTTCACGGGGGGAATATAATTATGCCATCGATTATTTACGTTCTTTTCTTTTGTTCCTTCCTTTCTTTATTTAACCGAACGCTTCAAGCTCGTTTCAAAGTCAACTTCATTTCTTTTTTTTTTTTTTTTTTTTTATATTCATTAAGTTACTCATTTATTTTTTCTTTTTTTATATTTCTTAAATATGAATCTACGTTTGTTTTATAATGGCAAAATGTTGTGTGTAAAAAGACGAAGTACAAAAAAAAGAGAGAGAGAGAGAGAGAGAGAGAGAGAGAAAAAATTACTTTTAGTTAAAAATATTCGTTCGTTACGAGCTCGAAAAAAAAGCTTGGGTTACAAAAAAATAGAGAGAAAGAGAAAGAGAGAGAGAGAGAGAGATAGAAAGTAAATCAATGCATATTTTTCTCAAAAGAGCTGATCTCAGTGTTATCTTAGCGATAAGGAATATAGAATTTCATAAGATCTTATCTATCCCAACGTTGAACCCACCTAAAGGCTCGTCTGCGGATAGGCTAATTAAGTGCGACACCATAGGTTAGGAGTCTGTTGGTATTATTACATTACATTATAGATAATGTTCATCGAATGCATCGCGTGTTTCGTTGTAACGAGATCTAATGGATATTTCTCGTTCCATAACCCCGTAACATTGTTTACGTATGTAATAAAAATATCTAATGATTAAAGATTCTTCCGAAGTGGATAGAATCGTGATTTGTTAGTTATAATTAAATGACACTTAATTATAGTAAGTTTTCAAGTCATTCAAGTATCGACGATATAGACAATAAAATCGAGATGTTTTATCAAGGTGTTGATGAAATTGTGTAATTAAATTGTATAATATAATTTCTTTTTTCCATTAATCGAGGTTATTAAATTTTGTCGAGAATTAATTACTCGTCAATATGGATCCTTGTTTATATACGAATTAATTGTATCTATCTATTTCCGAAATACGTAATAAACAAATAAATGATAGTAGTAAATAATGTATATATGTATATATATACACATTAATAATTAAAGATATTATATATATAACGAAATATTATACGTACACGTATAAAGATATGTACTTGTAAATTTAATTATTTAAAACTAACATCTTAGATATCTCGCTGAATATACAATGGCTTGGATTTAAGTAGAAATTACCGTGATACTCGTCGAGCTTTTAGCGAAACTGTATATCTATATACGTATCTATCTATCTATCTATCTATCTACGTATTTACATACGCACGTATGTAT
This sequence comes from Vespula vulgaris, assembly GCF_905475345.1. Taxonomy (NCBI): domain Eukaryota; kingdom Metazoa; phylum Arthropoda; class Insecta; order Hymenoptera; family Vespidae; genus Vespula; species Vespula vulgaris. Next base: position 1,774,700 of record NC_066607.1, read on the forward strand.
GAAAAGTTTAACATTGTAGTTTCTTGTTCTTCTACTACAATACATAAGCGAGCAGTCTCGAGAGACTACGTGTTCTCTTCGACGTTGTTACTCTTGCTATTGTCAATGTATCATTTAAATGTAAATTTTGCGTTTACTCTGCTTCCTTCATCTTCTGTCTTTATACTCTCTCTCTCTCTCTCTCTCTTTCTCTCTTTCTCTCTCTATCTCTACTCTCACTAGATGTGTGTGTCTCTCTCTCTCTCTCTCTCTCTCTCTGTGTGTATGTATGTATATGGTTCTGTCTTTGTCTCTCATTTTCTCTCTATCTCGCGTAAGCGGTTATTACGAACGATGACAAAATTCAGATAACGTTTAATCGCTAGTAATATTTATTTTTGTCAGTGAGTATTTTTGTGTAAGAAAGTGAGAATAGCGGTGGTAAATTTGTGGATAAAACTTTTCCGGTTTGCGAAAGCGTTCCTTAAAGAGGGAAAGAGAAATGTTTCTACCTTGAGGTATATCAGGGTTGGCATTTAAACGAGCATATTCGCGTTTTAGAATGGTGTCGCGTCAAAAGCGAGAAGCAACAAAGCTCGCGGAGTTTTTTATAACGCACCAACGATGTCCATTGTCTCTTACTTTTTATATATGTGTGTGTGTGTGTGTGTATGTATGTATATATACTTTCTGTATCTATCTCTATATCTATCTATCTATTTTTATCTTTGTCTCGTAAGAACTTTATACTCGGCGATGTTTTCTTCTTTTCTCATTTTCTTTTTTTTTTCTTTTTCTTTTTCTTTCTTTTTCTTTTTATTTATCACTTTCTTCTTCTCCTTTTTTCTTTTTTCTTCTTTTTTTTATGAAGAGAAATAAGATTCTCGCTTAGGTATATTATCATTAAGTTTTTAAATTAACTGGTGATCATTTCTCATTCGTGTGAAAATTGATAGTACGTAATCGATTTTAATTTAAAACGATCTATCATCGATGATTATTATTATTACGTGGAAATGGATATAAAGAAGGTATGAAATTCTTTTTTAATTTTTCTTTTCTCTTTTTTTTCATTTAATAATAATATTGTTAATGGTAATTTATGTTGTATATTACCAGCGTTATCCAATTGATTGATATAATTACGATTCTTTAGATTAATATAGAAATTTTGATTTTAATCGTAGGTCGATTAATATATACATATATACACACACACATATGTATATATATATATATCTTTTTATAATATCATTATATATTTATAACAGTATTTATATTTAAAAATATTATTATAATTTTGTGATCGTTCACAAAGGAATATCATTTCTTGTTTAATTATCGACATAGGTACTTCACATGGTATAGCAATCTTTCCATATTCATTAAAAATATCTCATTCCAAAGTTCTTTAAAGTTCCTTGCATAGTTATACGAAAAAGAAGAAGAAGAAAAAGGAAGAAAAACAAAAAGAAAGCAGAAATTGTTGAATTATTAAAATAGCAAATATTTCTTTGATCCACTTTATATGTTCTCGCTTTACAATTCAATCGCGAGATATCATCGTGTTTGCTCGTGAGATATTCATATTTTTATTTATTTATTTATTTATTTATTTATTTATCTCTCTCTCTCTTCTTCCTTTTATTTTCTATTTACTTTCTTTCCCTCTCCTACATTTTTTCTCCTTCCTCTTTTACCTTTTTTTCCTTTCTTTTTTACGTTCGCGTTCTCCTTTAAAACTCGTGCGAGAGATCGACAGGGAGTGTACAGGATCGATTCGTCGTAAGATTCGAGAACGAATCCGTATAAACGATCCGAGAGAGATAAAACGACGGGATAAATAAATATTCTCGTAGTGCCGACGAGAAAGAGAAAGAGAGACAGAGTGAGTAAGAGTGTGTGTGAGAAAGAGAGAGAGAGAGAGAGAGAGAGAGAGAGAGAAAGAGAGTAAGACGAACGACGTCAACTTTCGTAACTTTTTTTTTTTCTTTTTTCTTTTTCTTCCTCTTCTTCTTCTTTTTCTGAGAGAACATCGTTATCGTTTTCCCGTCTTCGATCTTCTCTCAGTCCGTCTAAAGGCAACTCGAACTCATGTCAGAGCTAAACACGTTGTAACCTCTTCAGTTATCGTGACCCAAGCGTGAACCAGTTCGTAATCTAGCAATTCTAGCAAAAAGTCTTTTAAATACACTCGGTGTACCGAGAAATGCGATAGGTTTATATACAGACAAATATTTTTCTTTTTTACTTCTTCTCTTTCTCTTTGTGCGATACTACTAACTTTACTTTATAGAATTTCCTCGTTTGCAAATTATCTCAATTTTCTTTTATCTCTACGTATTCATCTTCTATTTCACGATACTCACGAGCTTAATCAACGAGACGTGTATTCTTAATCGAACAGAAGTTTTCAACGAGCGTCTCGGATTTTTTTCTTTTTTCTTTTAGAGAAAGAAAAAAGAAAGGAAAGAAGAGAGAGAGAGAGAGAGAGAGAGAGAGAGAGAGAGAGAGAAAGAGAGAGAGGGATAAAAGAAAGAATGAAAAAAAAGAAAATAAATAGAAACGCCGCTTTGATCGATCGATATCGAATCGTTTCGTTGTTTTTGACAAAACGAAAAAAATATTTTTGATAATAGCGAAAACGTTTTGTTGAAGAGCGACGATTAAGAATTACATGAAAATGTTCAAATTCAAGATCGAACGAACTATGAATTCATTCACGATGCTTTTATCTCTGTCTGTCGTGTTGCATTTTGAATAAAACGTTTTGAAAAAAAGTTTATTATCTCGCGAATATATCCGAATTTTCTTTCGTCTTTAACGAGCGACGAAAATTTTTTTTCTTTTCTATTTTTTTTTTCTTTTTGGAATTACTTGGAAATAAACTTTTTTTTTTCTTTTTTTTTTAAATAATAAATAAATGTCATCCTTACGATTTAATTATTGGATAGACTCGTTCGATTTGTGCGATATATTAATATTTATAGTTACGCACGTATCGTACTTATGTACATATCCATTTAAACGGATAAACATTTCTCGGAGGAGAAAGAAAGTTATAGCGAAAAAAAAAGAAGAAGAAGAAGAAGAAGAAAAAAAACATATTCTTGAGAAATCATTCGTTTCGAAATAGAAAACGTTAATCGAAATTTAACATTATCGAACGTTCGTCATAATTAAATGAATATCGAATATCTCTTGCGGGTTTACTTTATTAAACTCGATATTATTACAAAAACAATTGCATCATCGACTGTTAAGATTATTCAAATCGAAATCGTATCGGAGATTTTTTTTCAATCGACTTGAGTCCAACCTATTGTTCAACTTACTTTTTTTTAATATCACTCGTAAGATCCCATATCGTTTCTGTTTCAATAATTTTTAATCGATGTCAAACGAACATAAAAAAGTAATTACTCGCACTTACACGACTTAATTTCATTTTCTTTCCATGAATTTAACATTGACAAAGTTAAACATATTTATGATAATAGGGGATTGTGAATATCACCATCGATTTTCATACTTTCTTTTCTTTCTTTACTCCTTTTTTTCATTCTTTTCTTTCTCGTTTTCATTTAAGTTTTCTTTTTTCTTTTCTTTTCTTTTTTTTTTCAATCTAGCAAACGCGTTTACCTTTTTCGTCGTCTTAGCTTCGTCGAAGCGAAATCGTCGCAAATAGCCGCTAGCAAGACCTACCGTTATTGCCCTGTATCGTTGTGCAAATCCGACAGAATCATCAGGTGGTTCGTCCAAGTAATCTATCGGTTGCCTTTCCTTATAGTTTCCCTTTCTATTATTGTCTCTCTCTCTCTCTCTCTCTCTTTGTTTATCTCTTTCTATATATCTATATCTGTCTCTGTCTCTTTCTGTATCTCTCTCTGTCTCTCTCTCTCTCTATCTGTCTCTTTTTTCTATCTCTGTCTTTCTCTATCTCTCTCTGTCTTTCTTTCTCTGTCTCTGCTTTTCTCTCTCTCTCTCTCTCTCTCTCTGTCTATCTGTCTATCTGTCTGTCTACCTGTCTATCTGTCTCTCTCTCTCTCTCTCTGTTTCTATGTCTCTGTCTATCCTTTAAGCGATACGTAACATTATCTATAGATCTAATTGCAATAACGTTAATTAGGATTTGATATTTATTGGTATGTAAACTCAGTTAGAATATTGTGTTCGATCGGTTTAATCGCTAATGACGTGTTACCATTAGTAGACTCGATTGCGATTTGAGATAAATGAAATTTGCTGGAAAACGTATCTTCTCGATTTGGTTCAAGGAAATGTTCGCGATCGTTGAACGATGTTCACGACGACAACGACGATGATTACATCCGTGGTAACTTTGTGAAATTAATTAGTGTGACAAATGCTTTTGATTCTGTATTGGATACTACGTTTGAATTTTACCTTCGTAAAGCATCGCAATAGATTTCTATCTTTTGAAAATTGACCTATGTATTTATATGTGCACATACGTATATGTACGTATGTATGTATATATGTATGGAATGTGAGATCGATAAGGATAATAACGATGAAAAGAATTATCGTGTAATATTTTCAAAAATGACGAAACATTTAAGAAATTAGATAATTATTGCGATGTTAAAAGATATATAAAATATTGGTATATAGTTGGTTGGAAATAATGATGGATTTAGAATTCAAGGGATCCAGATTAGTTGCAAATTTTGCAGATATTAATTACATAATAAATCATGCGTGTATGTGTGTGTGTGTGTGTGTGTGTGTGTGTGTGTGTTTGTGTTATGGTTTCAATTCTTTAAGTAGTTAAATTCGATCAGATATAGTCACGAATATATAAATAAAAATTTGTACGTCGGCTTGTGTGTCGGATATTATATGAAATTTATTATATATAATGTCAATGAATATTTTTGTATCGTGTATGGGGACCATTATCTTACGAGCGTCTCTAGAAATATTTTTTTTTGCGTTTATAAATATTATTCGCCGAGAGCATAATTGAGGATAAATAATGTTTATTTCATTTGATTTGATTCAATTTTATATATATATATATTTTTTGAATTCTACTTTCTATATATTTTTTGTTACATTATTTTATATTGTTTTATTTCATTTTTTTTTTTTATATCGTTTGTTATATTTTTTGTTATATTATTTTCATTTTACTTTATTTCATTTTTTTTTACATATCGTTTATTGTACATAAACTTCTGTTATTTTATTTTATTTTATTTTATTTTATTTTATTTTATTTTATTTTTACATAGGTTTGATATCGACAATGATAATAAAGTGTATCGTTTCGTTTGTCCGATCCGAATATAATACAGCTATTGTGTATATCGATTAATTACTATGGATGATTATTATGAGAAGATCCTTATTAAACTTACTGATATAGCATCAAATGATTCAGTTACAAAGCACCAATCAAGCGAATTCTGTTTCACGTAGATCTCAACTGCGAAATTGAATTTGCATTGAACGTCTTGCCATTACTGTTCCCTATCGTCGATTATATAATATTTAAACCTTTGATCGTCGTATAATTTTTTTCTTAACTACGTCTGCTTTTTCTATACGAAAGTCTGTAAAAATTATTGTAAAAAAAGAAAGAAAAAAAAAAAGAAAAAGAAAATAATTATCTCTCTCATATTTCATATCTCTTTCGTACGTTTTTATAATTGGGTTGTTATTCGCTATCGTAATTTTTATTGGCCGGGATATAAACCTGTGTTAAATAGAATTATATTATTAAAAATTAATTATATAAAAGTTAATTAGCAAAAATTAATTATATAAAAGAAATTATATATTACCGTAGCGTTCGATGATTAAAAAAAAAAAAAAAGAAGAAGAAGAATAAATAAAAAGAAAGAAATACAAAATTGTCTACATATTTTCCAACGTTGATATGTAAATAGTTGTCTAGTTTTACATTTTTTTTTTTTTTTTAAACGAAATCTTTAGAAAAATCGAACGAAAGATTGATAACGCAGTGATATTTAAAATATCTATCTGTTCAAGTGCAAGTATTTTTCAAAAACTGTTTAATCAGTATCTGAAATAATTGTTCAATGTTCGTAATAAAATATCAGAGTGATCGTTACATTACAACGATTAATACAAAAACTATTAATATTTTAATCGGAATATTTAAAAGGAACATAATCATTCATTAATATTTTATATAAACAGTTATCCCGTATTTATAACAAATTCAAACATTTAATTATATATACGTATCGATCGAAATATTTATCACATACAAAACTATACTAATCAATTTATTTTATTAAATAATACATACCGTTAATTATTAAACAAAAACTTAAAAGCGATATTTGAAATTGATTTCGGTCTGGCAATAAAAAAAAAAAAAAATAAAAAAAATGAAAGAAAGAAAGAAAAAAATCAAAGTTTATTTTAGTTCGCGGTTGATAGAACACGAAAAGAGAAGTTCTGTTCCTTTTCAAAAAACTTTTCGCGAACGCACAAATTAACTCGGAAAACTTTTCGTTCGTTTCGCGTTCTCTTCATCCCTTGTTCATCCCAAATTTCTTTGTAAGTGAGAGCGAATTACAGACCGTTTATATCTTTCGTTTAAAAGATTATTAAAGTTATTATATACGTGTTGTTGTATCTGTGTTTATCTATCTGTCTTTTCGTACGTACGTGTGTGTCTTCTTCATCGTTGTTCAGAAAATTTTTGAACAATCTTTTGCAGGTGGATGATCCATTACATTCCTCTTATATCTTTTCTTGAAAGATTATTAAAGTTATTGTATGTGTGTCCGTGTAAATGTATAAGATAAAATCGATAATCGATAATTATTTTCTTTTTTTTGTAGTTTCGAACGAGACGTTTCATTTCTATCTTATTTCTTAAGAATTTCGTCCAATCGAATTGAACTATCAGCTTTGGTGAGGCTAAAAAGAAGGATCATGAGATTTTCCGCTGACGATTTCTTGACGTATATAATATGAGAAGGTAAAGGAAAGAAAGAAAAAATAGAGGAGGGGGTAGGTGGAAAAGAAAAAGGAAGAAAAAGATGCGTTCTTAATTCGAGATAATTCTCGACTGATTCTTTCGTCAGTAAGTAGTATGACGTTCGCCTTTGTCATCCTATGTGGACTCTATCCCGGTTATTATACCTCTTTTAACTTTGCTCTCGTGACTAGACTCGGTTGAAGGACAAAAAATTCTCTTGTTCGAGGATTTTCTACTTTATTTTAAAAGTAGGAAGTAAAAGTGGGGAGGTGGAAAAAAAGTGTTGGTACAAGCAGTCTTTTGAATTACCATATTTTTATCATTAATCATAGTACATATGTGTATATATATTATTATATAATTTTATAATATAATATGTATTAAAATTATGTAATAATGTATATATATATATATATATATATATATATATATATAATATATTAATTGATTATGTATTATAAATAATTTAGTTTTTGTATATATAATATTCTTATATAAACATATATAAATTATTGTATTATATAATTTATATATATATATATATAAATTATTCTATATATTAGTATATATTATCGGTCAATTAAAAAATATAATACTTATCGAATTTATCCAACATATTTAACGAACATACGGTTTCAATTTCTCCCTGATCGTTTCACGATTCCTCCCAATACGATAGATAAAACTCTCAACAAGAGGAAAATTAGAATCGACCTCGATATAACGATCGAATAAATACCTACGTATCCATACAAATAGATAGATATATAGATACATACATAGATATATACATACATACATCGATAAATAGATAGATAGATAGATAGATAGATAGATAGATAGATAGATAGATAGATAGATAGATAAAACCGTGTTGCAACGGCATGTAAATGGATGAAACCTGGTGGATGTAAACGTTTAAAGAGACTTTTGACTAACCGTAACAATCAGAACATATATACGCATTTATTTCGTAACCGAAATCCAGAGACCCCATTGAAGTTCGTTTTTCCGTTCGTGTGACGGCCGGCACGAGAGAACGTAGATAGTGTAGATAACGAGCAGTGACCCGCGTAAATTTATCAGAAAAATACTCTCGACGAAAGTCCCTCCCTAACGGAGGGGAGAAATAAAAAACAAAAAAAAAGAAAGGGTCATTTAGCATCAGAAGGGTCATCGCAAACTAGACTTGGAAAAACAACAGCAGCAGGTGTCCAACCAACTATTTTCTTACGAAATTTATCCGATTGATATTGATGATGTGTTTTTTACCCCCTCCACTTTCTCTTCCTATCCCCCACCATCTCCATGTCCAAAGAAAAAATAAAATGTCGGACTACGAACACTCGGTATCGTGAGCGAATAGATTAAGCCTTTAATTGCAAAATGCAATATATATATATATATATGTTTGTATGTATGTGTGTGTATGTATGTATGTATATAAGTTATGGTAACAGGGTTTCTCAATTTTGTATTTGTTTGATTTTATTTATTTGTTTATTTTGTTAGTTTTTATTTTTTTTTTCTACAATTTTTTAATCTATTGAAGTGCCGGTCCAATTTTATCGATAAATTTGTTTGTAATGGGATGACGCTTGTCAGATAAATTTGTTGCAATATTCGAAATGTTTGTAACATATAGATTTTTGAAGAATTTGGTATACTAAACTTCGGTACACCGTGTATTGTTTTAAAGAAACGTCGGTAATTACGATATTCTCGCGAACTCTTGTGGAATATTTTGCGTAATATCTTTGAAAATTTTTTTTTGAAATTAATCGATTCTGTCGACTATACATTAAGATAGCAGATTTTATTTTCACAGGTTGAGAAACGCTGCTATAATATAATACATATGCGCTTTCGTGCGCGCGCGCGCGTATACGACCAATAAATTTTCCTCGCGATACACAACACGCACATTTAATGTTTTACTACAATGTTTTATAAGCTAAAAAAAAAAAAGAAAAAAAAAACAAATGTAAACAAAAGAAAAAAAAAAATAAACGAACAAGAAGCAAACGCAAATCAAAACTCGAAATGCGTCGTATTTCCAAAACGTAAAATCTAATGGGAAAGTAAGCACCAATAACGTACGTTTTCGGGTTGACCCATATTTTAGAATTTACTATAAAATTTTGATATTTTAACACGTCTACTATCGAAACAGTTTTTTAATTGATCGATATATACAGTTCGTAACTTTTCATAAAACTCTTTTCTTTTCTTTTTTTTTTTTGTTTTTTCTTTTTAGACGATGAATAATAAAAAATTATCAAACGTCATGCATTTAAATCATATCATAGTCGTGTTTAAGAAATAGATATGTTTTTGATGCTCAGAAAAAAATATGTCATTAAATAAAAAAGTCTTAGAAACGTTTTCAATAAATTTTGTAAAATTACGAACGACGTTCGTCGCGTTAAACGAAATTGTACATTCGTTTTTTTTTTATTTTTTTTTTTTTCTTTTCTTATTTAGTAAACTTAAAATTATATACATATAAATTTTACCACTTATCGTTTGTCACATGAAATATATTGTCCCGGCGATAATAGATAATAAATATTTTCTCGAAGTGTCATTATTATAAAAGAAAAATTACGAGCGACGATTCTCGGAAGATTCAAAGCGTTAAATAAAATTGCACATTAGTTTTCTTAATGAACATTAAAAAAAAAAATATACATATATATATATACATACGTACACATATATACACACATATGTATGCGTTTTATCGACGAACATTAAAAATTTAATTACATTTGCATATCAAAGGATGAGTTATTAACGTTGTTAAAAAAAAAACATCAATACGTTCCATTGGAATGTAGGTTTCGAATAGAAAGACAAAGAAAGATAAAGAGAAAAGAAAAATAAACGAATAAAGAGATTATAAATAAATAAGGAAATAAAGAAGCAAGAAGAAGAGAAAAAATAAGAAGGGAAAAACCAAAAGAAAAAGAAAAAGAAAAAGAAAAGAAAAAGAGAAAGAGAAAAAGAAAAAAAAGAAAAAAAGAAAGAAAGAAAGAGAAAGATAGAAAGATACAAGAAGAAGACAAATTAAAAAAGAAAAAAGAAAAAAGAAAGAAAGAAAATAGAAGCTAGAGAGGAAGAAGAAAGCAAAAGAAGAAAAGAAAAAAGAGAAAAGAAAAAAGGGAAAAGGAAAAAAAAAATTTATAAGAGGAAGAAAGAAACGTCTGGTACAGTGTCGGATCATCAATGACCCTTAGCCGAGGTCAAGCTCGGAGAGAGAGTAAGCGCGGTAAAAATTGGCGCGCGTGCCTAGCGCTCATGCGTGGGCGTCGCGACGTCGTAACACGATGATAAGAGCGGTACGGTAGCTACGACGACGCTGGCGTCGTCGGCTCACAGTGGCCAACGCGACCTCGGCCCGTAAGGATCTCCGTTCTCGTACGCCGTTATTTTTCTTTTTTCTTTTTTCTTTTTTTTTTTCTGGTTTATATTAAAACGACACGACACGAGACGACGCGACGCAACGCGACGCGACGCGACTTAACATCGAATAACAACAACAGCAAGAACGACGACGACGACGACGACGACGACGACGACGACAAAGACGACAAAGACGACAACGACGAAGACAACAATCTTACGGGTATTTCATTTTCTTTTGCAACGAGTGCTCGGTTTCATTCGAGATCATCGATGTTTCTGTCGGAAGAAGAAGAAAACGGAATCTGAGAATTGTGAAGAGTGGAATAGGAAGAAAGAGAGAGAAAGAGAAAGAGAGAGAGAGAGAGATAGAAAGAGAAAAGGAAAGAGAGAGAGAGAGAGAGAGAGTACGTATTCTGATATTAATTATTTATACGTGTTATTTTTTTATCTGTTCTTTTTTCTTTCCTTTTATTTCATCGAGTGTTATAAATCATGAATTTTCTAACTGTTGTTTAACATATATAATTAATATTTTATATATATATATATAATATTAATTATATGTCGTTTAAAAAGGAAAGAAAGAAAGAATGAGAAAAAGAGATAGATAGATAGATAGATAGATAGATAGATAGATAGATAGATAAAAAGAAAGAGAGAAGTTTCTAACGATACGAAATCGGTCGACGTGATGCAACTTTCGACGAGAGCGTAACATCGTCTGATAGAACGATGAATTCTTATCGTTTAAAGGAGGGAGACGCGGTGAGGATTGAGGAAGAAAGGCACTCACGCGCGTCATCCAATTCTTGTCGCGTGTGGATCAAACGATATCGTCCGAAGAAAAACTTGAGGTCTTAGTTTCTCGCACGTTCTTTTTAAGTGTTGGTGAATGGTAGTGAATGGTGGTGATGGTGTTGTTGTTGATGGTGATGGTGAGTAGTGGTATTGGTCGTGGTAGTGATGGTCGACGGTGATGATGGTGGTTGTACTCTGAGCGGTAAAATGGTGGTTCCGTTGATGCCGAACAAAAATGGATTTTACGGTGAGACTGCTATCACGATTTATTTCCAAAGTCTCGATAGAGGATAACTCCTTTCTATGTGTTTGTGTTATATGTGTGTGTGTGTGTGTGTGTGTGTATTTGTGTGATCTTTCTTTTTTCTTCTTCTTTTTCGTCTTCTACTTCTTCTTCTTCTTCTGTTTTTTTCTTTTTCTTTTTTATTTCTTCTTCTCTCGTTTCTTTTCCTGTAGTCGAAAGTTCTTGATTTCATCCCCTTTAACGTTTATCTTATCGGTTTTACTCGTTAACCTTCGTATTAAAAGGTAGTACGCGAGAGAAAAATAGTTCGTTAAGTTTGTTAACGTTCGAATTTACGAATTTAATCGTGATATTTAATTAATCGAAATCTTCGTGATATCGACCTTTGGAATTAATTCGAAAATGTTCTATGGAGCCTCTACGTAGAAACTTTGTGAATTGTCTTATTAGTTTCCGTTGCACGTACCTTCAAGATATTTGTAATCGTAGGATCTCTATTTTCTATTCTCTCACTTTCTCTCTCTCTCTCTCTCTCTCTCTCTCTCTCTCTCACACACACACACACACACACACACACATAGACATACACGCGCGCGTGCCTGCATATACATATATCTTTTCGTATGATAAGTTTTTAACTCAACACTATATACGTATTTACTTTGACGTAATCTTGACTGTTAAAAAATAATTAAGTAATATTGATAACTAAACGATCTCATCTGATATTAACTAATTATTTATTATATTATATTTGATTAATTTATTATTATTATTATTATTATTATTATTATTATTATTATTTTATATTATTTATTCGTTATAAAAAGAACAGTATGAAATTTGTTAATATCGATAAGTAGACGATCCAATCGTATTAATTAATTATTTATTATATTATACTTCTATGATCGATTATTATCATTATCACTATTATCATTATTTCTTATATTATTTATTTCGTTAAAAAGAGAACAATACAAAACGACGACAGGATATAAGAATGAAAATTATCTGTGAATTTTATTTCTAAGCAAACTTTCTTTCCTTTACATTCGAAACTATTCATTAATTTTATCGTTGATGGTTGATAGCCAAGGGCTAAACCCTTTTTGCTTGTCTTCGTCTCCTCTTTGGTATCATCCTCTCTTTGTCTTATCCGACTACGATGACTACGACTACGACTATGACGACAACGACGACGACGACAACGAAGGACGACGACGTGAGATCGAAGTTCCTTTAAGTAAATATTCAGAGAAACAGGAGTGAAACTCTACGTTGAAATTTCGTCGTACGTGAGGTTCGTATTCCACCTACATATGTATTATATATCCGATGACTTTTTCTCCTTCGGTGAAAAATACTTTAAGGAAATCAAAGATTTCTTTCTTTATTCCAATCTCTTTTACTTTCGAAAAGGAAATCTCTCTCTTTCTCTCTGTCTCTCTTTCATCTTTTTTTCTCCGTTCTTTTTCCTTTTCATTTTCTTTCGGATGAACAAATCCAATTTTAAAGACGAAACGATCGCCGTTATCCTTAAACGACGAAAGAATCGCGAAATACATTTACTTGAAGAATTTCGTATTATATTAAGTTCCGACTTTTTTTTTATCCTTTTCTCTCTCTCTCTCTCTCTCTTTTATATACGTGAGAGAGAAAGAGAAATATAGAGAGGCAAAGAGAGGTAAAGAGAGGTAAAGAGAAAATCGAAAAACGAAAAACGAAAATGAACTTGAACGTTACTCCTTTATATGTGTGTGTGTGTAGGTAGATAGGTAGGTATGTACATTCTTGGCCAGTGAAAATCGCTTGGCAAGCTGACATCGCAGGATTCTTTATAACCACGGAAGAGAATATTGTCGATAGATACCAACGATGTATATATCTTGATCTTTACGTTTTCTCAGAATAGTATCTTCTTTTTTCTTTTTCTTCTTTTTTTCTTTCTATCTCTCTCTCTCTCTCTCTCTTTCTCGTCGTACCTTCTTGAAAGCTACGAGAGAGAAAAAAGTAAAAAGAAAGAAGAAGAAGAAGAAGAAGAAGAAGAAGAAGAGAGAGAGAAAAAGAAAGAGAGTAAGGTACACAGAGTTTTCATGAGAGTAGTATACTTCGACCTATCGATAAATCGTGCTAACGCACAATGCTCACCACGTAAAAGAAATCGTAAATCATCGGGGTTGAAGTATAGAATGGCAGTACTTAAGGGAAGATCCTTCGCATTTTCGATATTTTAACGAAGGAGAGAAGTTTCTAAAACACCATCGTAGTGACTTTTCTTTTTCTCGATCTTTTAACTAGGAAGCATTTCTTTCTTCTCTTTCTTTTTTTTTTCTTTCTCTCTTTCCAGTCTCTCTCTCTCTCTCTCTCTTTCTCTCTTTTTCTTTACCTTTTAAATCCCACTTAACGCTAGACGTAGCAATATGTAGGAAAAATATCCCCTCGATTCTTTCCACTTATCTTCGCCACTTGTTTATCTTCTCTCTTCTTTATTTCCCTTTTTTTTATTCTCTTTCTCTCTTTCTCTTTCTCTCTGTCTTTCTCGGTCTCTCTCTTTCTCTCTCTTTTTCTCTCTTTTCCTCTTAGGACGTTACATGCACCTAAAACGTTAGAAAAAAGTAAGAAAGAAAAAGAGCTGACTTTTTAGAATTATCTTTACGTCGTGCTTTTATGTTTTTCTTTAAGAAGATTCCAAAAATTGGCGGATCGTATATTCTCAGAAAATTTTAGAAAAAAAAAGAAGAAAGAAAGAGTATGTCTACTTTTGAGAATTGTCATTACATCGTGATGTAACGTTTTTTCCTTGAGAATGTTCTCCGAAAATTTTCTTGGAGAATTTCAAAAACTCGACGAATCATTTATTTCTAAAAAATGAAAAACAACAAACAAACGACTTTTCAGAATTATTTTTACGTCGTGTGTCTTTACAACGTTATTCCTTAAGAATGCGTTCTCGGAAAATTTATGAATGCGGTCGGAAAATTCCAAGAAAATTGACGAGTCACATATTCTTAAAAAGTGAAAAACAAAAAACAATGTCGACTTTTCAAAACTATTTCTACTTTGTGGTATAACGTTATTCTTTATGAAAAAAGTTCTCGAAAAATTCAAGAAATTGACGAGTCGTATACTTTCGGAAAGTTAAAAAAAAAAGAAAAAAAGAAAAGAAAATATGTCGATTTTTCCAAAATTACTTCTACTTTTGTGGTGTAACGTTATTCTTTAAGAATGTTCTCGGAAAATTTTCTCGAAGAATTCTACAAATGGACGAGTCGCATACTTTCAGAAAGTTAAAAAAAAAAAAAAAAAAGAAAGAAAAGAAGTGTCGACTTTTCAGAATTATTTTTACTCCGTGACATAACGTTAATCCTTCAAAAGAATGTTCTCGGAAAATTTCGTCGGAAAATTTCAAGAATCGATGAGTTACGTGTATCTAAAAATTCGTAGAAAAAGAAAAGAAAAAGAAAGGGGGAAAAAAAATGAAACAAAAAAGAAATAGACCTCTCAAAATTATTTTCAATCGATGCTATATACGTTGTTCAAAACATTACAAAAATATTCTCTGAGAAAATTGTAATCAATGAGTTCGAAAAATAATTACTTAATAAATTAAATTGAAACAAAATTGATTAACTTTAAACGAACTGTTATTTTTACAGTAAAATTGAAGTGAATTCACGTTTTAAATTGATCCCTTCGAATTGGACATTACATGTACTTACTTTACCTTTAAACTTTAAACGCTGTTTCCTTGAAACATATATTTTTCCTTGCAAATCGTTGCCAATGCTTATTTCGAAAACTACTGAAACCGATTTTAATGAAATTTGGCACAATTGTTTCTTACATCATTATCTAATCTCTCTCGTAAGAATTATTTCTTAACTGTCGTGCTTCTTCTTTTCCTTTTTCTTTCTTTCTTTCTTTTTTTTTTTCTTAAATCATTAAAAAACCAGCGAAATTTTTTTTATCGCGAAATCTCACGATCGATCATTATCCTTCATATTTTTTCTATTAAATAAAAACATTAGTAAACCGTCTTATTAAACCGAAGGATCGCTTTTTTAATGTACTTTAAGACCATCTTGATTCTTTTCTTTTCATCTTTCCTTTTTTCTTTCTTTCTTTTTTTTTTTTCGACAACTCGAACACCGTAAAAAACAACTCTAATTGATTCGACGTCGATAATGCTATTACCTTAGAAAAATAACTTTAATTGTTTCAATATTTTCCAAGCAGTATAAAGTAAAAAACATATTTAATGATCGATTATTTCACATTAATGAACCAAAACGAAATTGCTTAATACTTAATGCAATTCTATCGATTAATCGATCAATCGTTCTAATTTTTCAAAGTATACATTAGCGAAACGTACTTGTCAACTGTTTTATTAACCGAACGAATGAACGCTCGAAATATCGTAAAAATTGTCTTTCATTATTTTTTTTAAACGCAACCCTTAATAAGCGTTAGAGATCTTTTGGTTTTATTTAACAAAATTCGAAACATTCCTATCGGAAAGAAAGACAGGAGCGATAGAAGAGAGTGGAATATTTCGGATAGAAGTAGGAAAAACCTCGAAACTGTCTGTCACTTTCTTCTACCCTCGATTTCTTCCAACAGAATTTTCTACGGAATATATTTCTCGAAGTTGGAAATGTACGCGCAAAATGTTCGAGAACCTTTGAATCTGCACGATTGCTTTTTCCTTCTTTATTTTCTTTTCCTCTCTATCTCTATCTCTCTTTCTCTTTCTCTCTGTCTATCTGTCTATTTCTCTCTCTTTTTGTTATGTTTTTTCTTTTTCTTTTCTCTCTCTCTCTTTCTCTCTCTTTCACATTGCTTTCTTTTCGTTGCTCATGGCCGATACCTATACCGACAAATTTGAATTTCACGTTCGAGTGTGACGATAATAATTCTCGATATTTCCAGTTCGATTTCGTTTTACCGATGAAGAACGATGTGCGTGTGCCAATATTCGTTGAATCGAAAATGACTCTAGTACATCCCGATCCATCGAAGTTTCTTTTTCTTTTATAGTATATATATATATACTACTATTACTATTACTATTTCGGAATATGTTAACTAGACTGTAATGGATAGGTATTGAGAATATATTTTCAATATCGAAATATCTTACTTTGTACTCTACGAACAGTCTATACGGTAGAGATAAAAGTAGATTTTTTTTCTACCCCTTCACTTACCCCCTCTCACACCCTATCTTCATTAAATAATTGAAGAAGCACGAATGGTTTTGACCGATAGAGGACATAGTTCGTATACTTTTTATCTTTCTCTCTCTCTCCTTTTTTTTTTTATTGAATTTTAAAGAAACAGATGCTGTTTTCTACTCGTTCTTTTTTTTTCAATTTTTTATTTCATACTTTATCTTCCTCTTTTCATAATTCTTCGTACTTTTTTCATTCATACTCGTTACACGCTCGATGTAAAGGATAAAGAGATGGAGTAATGGTGTATTCGAATATATAGAAATAATTCATAAGCCTTTAGGAAAATTAAAATTGTAAAGGTGGATGTTGGTATGTCTATTACGAATAAAAAGTGTGTTTATTCGTGTTAAAGGAGATTAAAGGTTGTCGATTTCATTGGAAATGGTAATAGATTGGTATTCGTGTTGGTTGTTCGTGTACTATCTGGTAGTTAACGAGAATGGTTTAATCTTGGATTAACGAATAGTTTTACTCTTTCCTAGTTCTCATTTCAGAGTGATAATCAACTTTATTCGATCCCACTCGATTCTAGTTCGTCTCCATTTTCGTTCGTTATTCCTGATCAATTAACGCTTACGTTTTCGTACGAAGGAGAGTAGTTCGCGATAATGGGGACGGTGCTCTGAGATGGGTTTAAAGGGATGGAATAAAAAGGGAAAAGTTGAATATTTTTCTCTTTAATTTACGTACCATTGAATATCAATTTTCTGATTAAAATCCTCTCGGATCAGAAATATTTATTTTTTTATTCATTTGCAATGACATCGTACACGGATATATTACGAAGATATATTTATATGAATTTTACAAGATAGATAACATCGTTGACTTTTCGTCTGTGTCTATGTGTTTTATATAATAATATACAAAATCTTTTTTTTATATAATATATATATATGTATATATTAATAATGTATGTTAATAATGTAATAATGTTAAGTAGAGTTTAAAAAAATGTTTCGGACGAAAGATTTTTTTCTTTCGGTTTCTCTTTTTTTCATTCAGTTTTCTTTTTTTTTTGCGAAATGTATGATATCGTTACAGAACTTATAGATTTTCATATAAATAAAAATATAATAATAATAATAATAATAATAATAATAATAATAATAATAATAATAATAATAATAATTTTTGTTTCTTTATCTTTTTCTTTTCTTTTTTCGAGGTTGATTTAGATATATAAATATAAAAAAAAATTCATCATTTTTATATATATATATATATAAAGAAAAAAATCTCATTAAACTTTTTCATTTTAGTTTCAAAATCGAACGAAGACATCCTTATAATTGGAGGTTTCTTTTTTTAAACGATAAAAATCATTTCTTTCATTTCTTTCATTATCATTTTTTTTAATCAATTCTCTTATCTCCTTCTTTTTTCTTTTTCTCTTGTTCTTTTGTCTATTTCTTCTTATCACTTACTATAACTACTTATTTAATCTCTCTCTCTCTATTTTTTTTTCTTTTTAACCTCCCTTTTTTTGTCCACCCCTTTTCTAGATTTCGTCGCGTTCACTTGGAAACACATAAAACTCATTTATCGCGACACCGTAGAAATAATGAATAGCGTATCGAGAAGTTAAACCGATTAGACCTCAAATTTCATCGGGTTTATATGTATCTTAGGGATGGATAATGTCAGTGTGCCTTGCGAGGACGAACCTGGCGAGAATTCGATAAATTCCTTAACTTGCGGTATGGAGATAGGGAGGAGGGTTTCTCCATTGAAATTTGTCGCGAGCCTTCGTCGCGAGCCATCGCAATCAACGATTTGCGTGATGGTTTGAACAATCATGTAGAAGTCGGGTTCGATTGAATTAACTTATATTATATCTACACATGCATGTATATACATACATAATTATGTATGTACATACTTAATATATATGTATATATATATATATATATGTACATATGTGCGTATATATTTAAATATTCATAAGTATATGTATGTAATGATAATGTATGTATGTATGTATGTATGGAATGTATATATGTATGTGTGTGTAATATATGTAATGAATGTATGATATATAATGTATGTATGATGTATGGAATGTACGTATATATCTTGTAAATGATGAAGGGCTTAAATATCGATTATTAGAAACCTATTAACTTTCAGATTAGTCATCTCAAATTCGTTCTACTCTCGATGATTCAGAAGATTATCGTTAATGAATTTTTATTAACTTAAAATATCACGTAACGTACTGGAAGATTTAATGTTAACGCTACTAACGATATCTTGATAAATACCGTATAAACTTGAGAATTTTTGCTTGGCAGTCCTTCGGGACAGTCGACGTAAAAACCGTTTCCGAGCAACGTAGAGATCGTCCATCTTACGAAGGAATTACTGTCTCGAATCCGATTTCATAGTATACGCGAAATCCTTGATTTATTTCTTCGTCCTCCTAAATCCAAATTTTAATTCCATTTTTATTTTTTCCTGTTATCTCTCCCTCTCTCTCTTTCTCTTTCTAAATAATTCTGCGTTTGTGTGTATCTGGATTGCGTGCATGTCCATGTGAATGTACGTCAAAGTAAGATTTTTTTTATTATTATTATTATTTATTTGTTTGTTTGTTTGTTTCGTCTGTTTCATTTATTTTATTTTCTTTTATTTTATTTATTTCCAGAATATTTCCATATATTTCGTTCCTGAATATTTCATTTGTCTCGAATGAAAATTCATTAGCTCGTACGTTTTATCATCAAATTCAGTCGATGAAAATATCTGTGTATTTTGTTTGATTGTATATAGGGGAAAAAATGGAAGAGAAAATCGATTGTTTTAGATAGAACTTTTAGTCGGTTTATATTTCTCGTATTTGTTTCATTAAATGTAGTAATTACAATAGTAATTATAAGATTGCGTTTCTAATCCTATAATTAATTATAGTTCGATTGAATTGCTTTTTTTAAGACATTCCTATTTCTAAAGCTTGCCATTTTCATTTCAATATTAAAAATTATTTCTTATCCTACAACATATATGACTAAGTGTCCATATATCTTTTTAAAAATGATCGATCATTGCAATATTATCATTTTAATTTCATAAATTATATTTATATATAGAAAATTATAATGTATTATATTTATATCTAAAAAAAAAAATCATATATATATATATAAAATTTCAAAGAATAATAATTTTATAATAATTTTAATTCAATCTTCGTTTTGATAATTACGATTTTTCAATTTCTATATATTTATGTATATATTTTTAGGGAGATTGATATATCACAATAATAAATCTATATATACATATACATATACATACATACATATATATATATACATTCCTTTATCTCTCTTTGTCTCTCTCTCTTTCTCTCTCTCTCTCTCTCTTTACTTGTTTGCACGTTGCACATTCTCTCGATATTCTCGCTCGTTAACGAGTTATAACGGAATACGCGTGAAAAGTCGCTAATTGAATTGTCACCCTAATTACATTTATTAATTACGTAAAGAAGATAAGATAAGGGCTGTAATTTCTTGGGATCTGTTTGATAGCGTTCTGAGATTTGTATCTTTGAGATGACATTTTGTTATACGTATAACGTTAAATAAGTAACTATCTAGAACGTAGAATACTACTATCGCGGTGTCTTTCTATCACATAGATATTTCGAACTTGTAAAATACTTCGTATTCTATTTTGTATACGAACTTGATATAAGTCTAATACATAGACGTTGCATTGAGAAAGTTTACAATTCAGGAGGGAGATAAAAACTATGGCTGGGTTGAGCTCGATCGTTATTTACATATCTTTCCCATGCTTTATCCCGATAATATTACAAAACACTGTAAATAATCTCTTTTGACGTACATAGAGTTCCGATTTATAAGCGAACCAACGATTTATAAACGAAAAATATAGGATGAGGTTGTAAAAAAAAAAAAAACATAAAAAAACCATTTTTATTATTTAATTATTTTTTATTTTATTATTAATCGTTTATTTATTTATTTATTTATCTTTTTTTTCTGTTTTTTTTTTCTTCTTTTTCGACCTACCGATCATTTTTCAAATTCATCGAAAATTTATCGTTACTATATATGACTATGTATAGTTACATATTTCATATATATATATATATAAGTATGATTAAACTATATGTAATAGAAAATGTCTGCAACTGTTACAACATTGTTCTTATCGATCCTTTCTTCTTCTTCTTCTTCTTCTTTTTTGTGTTTCTTTTCTTCCTTTTTCTTTCTTTCCTTTTTTTCTTTTTTTTTATCGGCGATCGAATCTCGAGATACAAGCAGGAGAATGGATTATCCCTACCACGTTCTTTTTCATCCTGGCTTGCCTCGTACACTTTACTCGATATTGATGTAGGTCAGCATTCATTCATATATATATGTATATATATGTGGATATATATATACATATCATCTATACAATAGCATCAAGTTTTAACAGAACCAGTTCGAGAGTGTGTATATATATATATATATATATATATATATATATATATAAACTTGTGTAGTGTATGTATGAATCTCATTCATATAAGTTAAAATATACAAATATCATTTCAATAACAAAAAAAGAGAATAATAATAAGAAATAATAATAATGATAATGATAATAATAATAATACAAAAAAATAATATCTCGACCGTTCTTCATTATCTTACTCACACACACACACATACACATACTAAGGCACAGAATAAATTAATCTCACGATACATTACTTTGATCGAATTTATAACTTCGATCGATCGATCTCGAACGATAATCGTTAATAACTTTTCACTCGACGAATCAATGAAATATTTTTAACTGTCGGTTACAAAGATATATAATCAGTACTTACATAGAAACAAATACTTTTTTTATAAATATACGTAAGGTAGTATTGTAGCAGACTTTGAGGAGATTACTATAAGATAAAACTCGTTTGTCATTAGCTTAGAGGTTTAGCTATAGAGAATAAGGATAATACTTAGTGAAATTGCTGAAGGACTCGGGTGAAAGGAAAATCCCTTTGTCGAGAGACGTCACTGTATAAAATGTAATTTTCCTTGTTGCAACGTTCTATTTCTCTCTCTCTCTCTCTCTCTCTTTCTTTCTCTTTCTCTCTCTTTTCTTTAAGGAACTTTGAAAGAGGAAAGAGAGAGAGAGAGAGAGAATGAAAATGACAGAGTTCTCTCCTACTCTTAGTTCGACCTTTTCATTTATATATATATATATATATTCATTTTTTATATATATATATTCATTTCATTTATTTATATATATATACATACTTATTTCTATACATTATTATATTACAATAAACTATAACTTAATTACTCACGACAATAATAAATAAGTCGTTTTTAAATATCAATAGAGAGAAAGAAAGAGAAATAAAATATTTCATTGGTTGTAAATTGAAAGAAAAAACATAATAAGCATTTTCGAATTCATGTTTTATGGACTCTTCATTTTTTTATCGATCATTTCAATCATAAGAATATGCCTATAAAGTTTAGCTGGAGTCTCTTGTTTAATAAAGCGTAGATAAACACATACACGTTTATACATATCTATTATATATATGTACATTCGAAAATAACTTTAAAAAAGCTATTGTCGTTCGTCGAGTAAGAAAGCATCTTTTTATAAGATAAACGAATCGTGTTTTATCGATAAATGTATATCGTCTAGCATTAATCATTACTTCCCACTACGTTACTTTTTACCAACGACCATAGCAAAGAAGAAAAAAAAAAGAAATAAAAATAAAAAAAAGAGAGAAGAAAAGAAATAGAAAATAGAAAAAAAAGGAAAAAGGAGAAAAACGTAGGAGATAAGTAAATTATAAGTGAAAAGGGCGGCCATCGTTGTTCCCTTTCCTATTCGTTCTACTCGATAAAAATTCAACGTAACATGATGTCGTTGAGAGCTTTGCCATCGGTGTCCCATCGATATAAACTTTTATATTCTTTTCGTTCGGTATCGGTCAATTTTATTTCAGTTTACTATTACAAATCCACAAATACATACAAACATATACGTACAAGTGTGTACGCACGTATGTACGCACATACGAAATATGAGTAAATCGGTATTTTCCGGTAATATCGAGTGAACGAGGAAACTTTTGAAGATTTGGCATTCGCGATTCATCTATTACTAAAAAACGAAGAAAAAAGAAAGAAGAGAGAGAGAGAGAGAGAGAGAGAGAGAGAGAAAGCGTTAGAGTCGATGAAAAGAGCGAAAGAAAAAAATAGTTTGGCAAGCTTTTTAACGAGTCTACAACGATCTTTTTTTTTTGTTGTTGATTCGAATATGATCGAGTTTCGTTAAAAAGAGAAAATTATTACGGTTATTTTGATCGAGAGCAAATAAGTGAATAAATGTAACATATAATATCTCTATACAACATATATAACATATATAATGTCGATTCGAATATGATCGTTTCGTTAAAAAAAAAAGAAAAGAAATATCATTATGACCATTTTGATCGAGAGCAAATAAGTGAATAAATGTTACATATAATATCCATTTGTAAAGTGATAAATATTTGATAACAAATCGTATGTATGATGAAAAATATCAACCATATTTCATACATACATACATACATATATATATATATATATATATATATATATATATATATACCTTGCTACGTTGAAGTTAAATTCATTGAAAAATTATGCGAATAACCAAAGCGCAACGCGTGTCCTATAAGGAACACTCATCTCTCATTTCTTTCACTCCCGTCATGGGGGATGAATTATGCAGAAAATTTTGATGCAAATAGGTGCAAGAAAACGGTACATTGGTAGGTCGACTACTGTTAGTGAAGGGCCCGGTAGTCCTTCATCCATCTATGTATATGTATTTTGCATTTTGTCGCGCTCATTTAACGATGCCACTGACCGAGTAACGAGCAGGACATAATAAAGCGAGACGTTGAACGACGACGATGACTTTGCCGCCATCTTGACAAAAGCATGGGTTTGTTACACGTTAGGAAAACAAAATTTTCTACCTCGTTACGCTTATCCTACCGATTAACGTCATCAATTTTCTTTTCTTTTCTTCTTTTTTCTTCTGTTTTCTCTTTAATCTTTCTTTTTTTTTCTTCCTCTTTTTTTTTCTAATCGCGAAGAAAAAGAAAAAAGGAAAAGAAAAGAAATAAAGTCGTGATATTGTTTCAGGCAAAATTCCTTTTGTTCCCTTTTCTCTTATTTTTTTCTTTTTTTGTTCTCTGTTTTTTTTTCTCTCTTTTCTTCTTCTTCTTCTTCTTCTTTTGTAATCTCGTCAAATTTCAGTTTAGGTCCTACTGTGATATTTTACGAGTGGAAATGAGAAAAGGATTTTTTTTCTTAAGTATCTGACCCATTCGAACGGAAACGAAAATAGATTCATCGTATTAATAATGAGAATCAAATCAGCTTTAATTTTTGTTCATTACTTTTTAAATAAACATTAATTTACAATTATAAACACTATCGAAGCATAAACATTAGTTTTCAATTTTATATAAATTTTAATTAATTTAATTTTAAGCTCATAAAAATAAAACTAATATAAATTTAAAATTATAAATATTGTAGAACGTTCAAAAAACTTTCTTTTTTTTTGCATTTCTACAATCATAAAAAATATTGATACAATTCGGCAAAAAAAAAGGAAAAGAAAAAGAAACCAGAAAGACAAAGAAAAGAAAAGAAAAGAAAAGAAACAACCATTGAGAACACCCTGTATATAAACCATCTCATCTTTTCGAGTATTTTAGAGAATTATGGAAGAATTTAACGTATACACAAATAAACCAATTAGAAAGGGTCGCTATCGATCCTATTAGACAATAACCTTTAGAACTGATCCACCAATTTGTACCATCACCTTTCTCACCCTTTCACCCCTGACCACCCTTATATCAATCGATCGAGTTCGAGCTTTAGCTCATTAATGTGGTTATCTATAAATTTTGTAAATGATGGAACATTGTGTCCCTTCTAATTCATTGATAACAAATTTGAAATAGATAGATAGATAGATAGATAGATAGATAGATAGAGAAAGAGATATATAACTTATTGTTCACAAATTATATTAATTAGTATAAGTTTTTCTTGGAAAGAAACGTATAGAATAAAAAAGATTAAGATTAATGAGACACAGAGTTTTGAGATGTATTCTGAAAGCTTCGTTCGTGGAATTAAAGGAGAATATAAAAGAAAGAAAGAAGGAAAAAAGATGAAAGAAGAAGAAGAAAAAAGAAATAAAATAAAATAAAATAAATAAAAAAAAGTGCTGCGAAAAGCGGAGAACGCGTTTTCAAAAGTCGAGCTTCTTTTCGTTGCAACGAATGTCAGTGGCAAAGGGCTTAAAAGAGCGTCCGCATTTTCACGAGGAAGAATCTGACGCATGCTACGTCACATGTGATTTTTCATGCCTTTTATAGCAACTTTAACATAGGTATATATGTATACATTATATACATACATATATAAATAGATACATAGATGTATATTATCGAATATTATCTCGCGTGTAGTATATCTCTCGTACCTGCTTTATATATATATATATGTATACATACGTTTGTATACTTGTTCAATTCTTATACACACACACACATACACACATACATGTATATATATCTTTTATCTCGAATATTAACAAATCGTTCGTACGATCAAATGATCTTAATAAAACAAATCTTAGATTTATTTTTAACAAAGTGTATTATCGTAGGATTGATTTTCTTATTTGAAATAATCATATTAAAATAATTGTTTGTAAATCGATTAAAAAAATATATATATATATGTGTGTGTGTGTGTCATTATTGTTACAAAAAGATTTTGCATTTGCGAATATTAAGCCGTACACCGGATAGATAACGTTTAGTAGAAAAAGACATGCAATAACATGTTACTAACCTACATTAAATGCTTAATGTGACCTCCTTCATTATCAACTCAAAAATGCAAATCCGCTGTTAAGCGTTATCTCTATTGCTTAACGTTTGTAAATCAAACACTTTTTTTTTATTTTATATATATTTCTATATACAATAACACAACTTTGTCAGCTGATTCATATCGCGGTTATTAACATCCAATTAACAAATCGAATTTCGTAAAAATACGAAATCGTTGAGAAATGAATTGATCGTCTATTTCGATTATTATTAACTAACGAATTACTAATAATCGCGTTTATCGTCTGTCAAATAATGATCGATCGATACAATGTTTTCTTTTATATTTATATACGTCTTTAAAACAAAGTAAAAAAGGATAGAAGAATACAAAAAAAAAAAAAAGAGAGAAATAAAAAAAAATAATAATAATAACAACAATGATTGACACATCACGTAATAATTATATATAATTCTTATAAGATAGTTACGTACCTATTTACTTAGATCTTACAAAATAATTCCCCTACATTTTCTCTTACATCCATCCTTGTTCATTAAATCATAGTTCCGCAAAATTTTCACTAATCAACAACTCGTACTACAGAAGAGAACCACGATTGAACGTTACACTTCTTAGACCCCTTACAACCCTCTCTTTCTTCATCCCCCTACCCCAATTCTCTTAACTAGACTTACTACCAGTAGTGAGAAGTGGAAAACACAATGTTCGCATCGTACAGACGCGAAGCACTTAGAACTCTTCACTTCAATCTTAGCGCGAACGTGAAAGTTGGATTAATTGTTTCAGAAGTCTCTATACTACGTACAATAATTTGTTCCTCTGTCTTTCTCTATCAAATATATCTAACTATCTATCTATCTATCTATGTATCTATCTCTTTATTTCTTTCTCTATCTACCTATCTATCTATCTATCTATCTATCTATCTATCTATCTATCTATCTGTTTAAATGTATACGTGTAGATATGTTTGTGTATGATATTCGCTTTTCTCTAACTCTTTCTCTCTCTCTCTCTCTTTCTATTCCTCCCCCTCTCCTCCACCCCTCCTCGATCTCTTTTCTATAGAACACGAATAAAATGACGAGCTTCATGCGCACAATTGCGTCAGTCATGTGGAACGTGGTTATAAAGTCTGCATTTCGACGATGAAAGCTTTTCAAATGGATATTTCTGACACGTTAATACACACACATGAATACACAGGTACATATATATATATATATATATATATTTTTTGTATATGATATACGTGATAATATCCATGCAATTGGATGTATATATTTCGATGTCTCTAGAAAGTTAACTACTTCAACAAAAATAAAAAAAAAAGAAAGAAAGAAAAGAAACGTTGCGTGAAATATCATTCGAAGGGTATAACGTAAAATATATTTTGTTTTTTCAATTTTTCTTCTGCTTTTTTTTTTTTTATTATCACTACCGATTCTCAATACCAGAATATTATATTATATAATGTAGTTTGATTTTTTAAACGAGATAAACATTTTTATTTCCTTATTTTCTTTTCCTTTCTTATCTTCTCTTACGTGATATATATATATATATATATATATATATATACGATCGAATATACAGATATAATATTGAGTAAAAAAATCTTTCGTACATTCACACATTAATCTACATACGTAGCATTTATACATATATAACATATATTTCATATTTTATATAAAAGATAAACATTTTGATGTAACTTTATCGTCAAACAAAATCGTTCAAAATCGACATCGTATTAATTTGGAAAAGTCGATCGAAATTATCTGACTATTTTAGATTCTAGATACATACTTATAGCTGAATATGTAAGTACTATGTATGTATATATATATATATGTAAGTGAACGTAAGTAGTTACGTATCTATGCATGTACATATATCTACGTATGCGTACGTAAGTAGTTACATATCTATATATATGTATATGTTACGGTTATTAATTATTATTAGTTAAACCGACGAAGAGCTTTGCGTAAGGATGAGGTGTTCGTTGTATCTAACGAGGAAGGAGGATGATGGTTTATGCGTGCCATTAGAGGACGCAGAGGGAAGAACTAACGAGCACGATTAACGTTACTCTCTCTCTCTCTCTCTCTCTCTCCCTCTCTCTCTCTCTATCCCTCTCTATCTTTCCTTTTTCCTTCCTTCCTTGCTTCCTTACTGAAGGTATCTAATTTAAGCATCCTTTTACCTCCTTTTACCATTTTCCTTTCGTACGTTTCTCTGTACAACGGTAATAATTTTTTTTTCTTGGTTTCACTTTTTTCTACAAATTAGAAGAAAGTACTTTACGAATAAGAAACTCGTTGATCTATTTTTCACGAGCCAAACTAAAGGGTTATTTTACTTGGTGCATTTATTTAGAACATATAATCGTATTTCTCGTTAAAAGAATCATCATCGTTATATTTATTATCTCGTTATTAAAACGTTAAACGTTTTAACGTTTCTTCGTTTATACAAGAAAGAAAAAATGTAATTAAAAAGAAGAACGCTCGTAATTCAACTCGTTATCGATCAGATTTCTGTCGTATATAAATCTTTTGTCGGTACAATCGAATTTTTAACTTGAACCTGACGTCGTTCCTGTCAAAATAATTTCGAACGAATTTACGACGCGAATTTTCTACGTCCTGGGAATATTTAAAAAGGGAGGGGTAGCAGTGACGCCATAAGAGGGTTGGCTGTTTGTCTATGGAGGGTGGCAAGAGGTCAGTATTTTAAATTAATGGCTGGATATTTATAATAAAATATATCAGTACGTATAATGTAACCCGTATAAAGCAACCCTTGAGACACAACCCTGACACTTAATTATGTATACTGACCATAAGTGTATCGCATATATTGCGTTCATATATTCCGAGAAAGTTAATTAATAAGAACGTATACCCCTTTTTTTCATTTCTTTTTTCTTTTCTTTCTTTTATTTATTTATTTTTTTTTTTTCTTCAATCTCTTTTTTTCTGTTTTTATACATACGAAAGAAGAAACGCGCAAAAATTCATTCGCAGTAGATTTAAAAATTGCAGTTGGATCAACGCGAACTATGCCAGCAGCGATCTAAATTTTTAAAATGCGTTTTCGCTAAAAACATTTTAATTAAAAAGAATAAAAAAGGAAGAGAAAAAAGCACGCGTACGTATCTGAAAGAAAAGATAATTGTAACCAGGAAAATGAAAAAAAAAAAAAGAGAGAGAGAGAGAAAAGACAGAAGGAAAAAAAAAGAACGAAAGTTATATTTTTTGAAAAGAAAAAGGAATGACAATCTTTCTAACACTTCCTGCGAATTAATTAATATGCGTTATCGCAATTGCGTTAAAAAAAAGTAAGTAAAATGATGTGAACGAAATGTGTGTATTTAAAACAAAAACAAAAAAATCTGTAAATCGTATAAAAAATCGTATAAAAAAAATATATATATATCACGTATCGAAAATTTTGTTTTCTCTTAATCCATTATATTATCGTCTTCTACGATGTCTCGTACTCGTGTTTTACATTACGTAAATTACATATATACATATTACATATATAAACAAAACTATCGTCAAAATTTATACGATAAAGAAATCGCAAAGTAAGCATAATTAATTTTTACCTATCTGTTTTGCCGATTCGATAAAAAAGATCGATAAATCTATCGTCAATTAATGCATATATAAATCGAAACGACGACGTTCAAACGATTCGATCGTTTTATCGATAAATAGAACATTGATCCTGTTTATTGAATTATTCCAACAATCATAAAAAAGTTACGAGAGGGTGACAAAGGGGTGTTAATCAAAATCGAATCGTTTGAACATTACGATTGATCGACACTTATTCAACAAACTGATCGTTAAGATCGTTAAGATCAAACATACGTAATTTACGATTACATAAATTTGTGACATGTGTAAATTTATGACAACTTGTAATATCGACGAGAGAACATAATCTCCATTACGATAAAACGAAAGATTCGAAATTATAAACGAACGGAATAATTATCGAAATTGATATCTCCGAATTGAAGTATTTACTAATTATTTAATAGTAAAATAATAAAGTATTTATTAGCTAATTACATTTTCGATTACCGTTTGAATCAGCAGATGAAGGCAATTATTATAATATCAAGGTTATTAATGCTTCTTTTTTTTAATCGTAGTTAATAAATTTTTAATCAATAGTTTATATATATATATTTTTTCATTTTTATAGAGAGAGAGAACAGATTGGTTCGTTTCGATCGATCGTTAACGACAAGTAAAAAACTTTCATGATTTTTTTTTTATAATTACAATTTCAATTATCGTAACAATGATATTTTAACCCGTCTGTTTTCACTCGTTCAATTAGCTTGAGAGAACAAGAATCATTAAGTACTTACGCACGTAAGTATTTAATTGCTTACAATCGTCTGTCTCTTCAATCCTTTCGGAGTGTTTATTTACATAGTTACAGTTATTAGTGTACATATATACTTAGTTATTTACCTAACCGCAAGATACTTCTATTTACACGTTTGTATATACACGCACAAGTCGGTAAAGTAATCAACATGGAATCAATTAATCTGCTAATTAATCGAACGCCTAAACGTCTATACTTACTTCCTTCTTTCGTTTTTCTTATACGTTGCTCCGTAATAGTACGTACGTTTTGCACTTTATTTAAAAAAAAAAAAAAGAAAAAACGAACAAACAAACAAATAAAAAAGGTAAAATAAACATTCAAAAAAAAAAGTAGAATGAAAGAAATAAAATAAAAATCAATGAAAGAATCAAAAAAAAAAATAATAATGAAATAAAAAAGAAAAGAAAGGAAGGAAAAAAAAGGAGCGAAAAGAGAAAAAAGGAAAAACGAAAACAAAAACGACGAGTACCATTTTTGAAGGATAACTATAATCTCGTGTGTCATATTGGGAAAAGGACGAAGAGAGAGAAAGAGAGATCCCATTTCTCAATAATCGTCTGACAACAACACACTTCGAGAAAAAGCTTGTCGTACGGTATCCAAAGAAAAGCTCATCCTAGATATTCTTTCATATATATGTATATACATACATATATATATAAAAGAGAAAGAGAGAAAACGTAGAAAATTTCTTCTATTGTACGAACTCGCTATGTTCATTTCTATGTACTCCGAGTTCACACTACGTGTACGGAATGAAAACGTTTCTTCTGTGGTAAGAAGAGTACCATGAGATTCTCGCGAAAATGTTTCATAGAAAGCTTCCTTACAATTTCCTTTTTCTTTTCTTTTCTTTTCTTTTTTTTTTTTTGACTCGTCCAAAGAACGAGCTCGTTATTAACACCATCGAAAGACTGTATAGATGATTTAGACGATGGTGTAGATATTAAAAGCGTTACTCGTTTCCAAATTTTATAGCTTTATTCGCTTTCTATACGCGAACGTCAATCGAAATAATTTATTTCAAGAAATCCGTAGTATATTGTGTCGAAATGTTTTTTTTTTTTTTTTTTTAAAGGAATAGGATTGTTTGTTCTTTTTGAAAAAAGCAAGAAACGTTGCGATTGCCGATGCAATAATATTTCAAAAACGTCTTCCGTTTCCATTCCCCTTTTATTTTTTTTTTTTTTTCGAAATATTAGAAGTATTGTTTCTTTTTTTTTTTTTTAACTATCTTATATAGTTTTCATAGATTTAATTTGTCTTCGAAAGTATTCGTACGTTGGAATCGTAAAAAAAAAAAAAGGAAAAAATAAAAAAGAGAAAAGAAAAAAATGTTTTGTTTAAACTTATCCAATGTTTTATCATGTTTCTCTCGAAGAACGAAAGTAATCAAACGAGTTTCACATTCGTCGTTGTCGTTGTCGTTGTTATTCTTCTTATTTTTCTTTATTATATAAATTATTAATATCTATCATATAACGATAAATCATTAGTTTCCTATCGCTCATCCCAAGCGTTCATTATTATTAGTTTTCACAGTTGCGTTTCTAATTATTTATTATTATAACAGCTGTCATTTAGTATCGTTGATCGATTTATCGAATGAAAAGGTAAAACATAAAGGTCATTGCGCTGTCATCATTATCGTCGATGTATGTATTTCTCGTTGCATTGTTACGAATTCCATTTAATCGAGGTTTTCACTAGCAGGATTGTTATTATTATCATTGGTGGTCACAACCAACGACAGTAGCTATCACCATGAATGATTTTCGAGCTCTCTATCTCTATCTCTCTCTCTCTCTCTCTCTTTCTCTCTGTCTCTCTCTTTCTCTTTGTACCTTTCATCGACAATCTCCTACCTAAAACGTTAAACATTGTTTCATCCCTCGACGTTCGTATATCTCGCATCATTCTATTTTATTTTTCATACTCTTCGACTGTATTATACGAATCGAGCACTCCAACATTTGCTTGAATAGAATTTTATTTTAGTTTATTTTATTATTTTTTATTTTATTTTTTTTTTATTTTATTTTATTTTATTTTATTTCAGTTTTCTTTTCTTCTCGCGATCGATATGAAAGAAAATTTCCGACGTTATTTCTTTTTATTATTATTTATTATAATTATGTCTTTCTTTCTTTCTTTTTTTTTTCTTTTGCTTTTCTTTATTCTCTTTCTTCTCTTTTTTCTTTCTCCCGGGGAGGGTATAATTTCGTAGAATTGGATATGTCGTCGAATATAAGAAAGAAATTTGTTGAAAAAAGTTTGTCGAAACGAAAAAAAAAAAAAAAAGAAAATATATTAAAACTCTCTTCTCTTTTTTCCTTTCTTTCTTTCTTATTATTACGTTTTAATTACTATATTTCATTTTTACATTTTTCTAATTACTACATTTTTAATTTGACCCTATTATATAATCTTTTTAACAATATCATACATTCATTTTAAAATTGTTTCATGTATATTACACGAATAACACGAAGATAATTAATACATAGATAAGTATTAACCTACTTTATACGTATAACTCGTTAATTCTTTTTTTTTATATTTACTGCACGTTCTGTTGTTCGTTCGATCGTTCGATGATTATACTTATTTTTTATCTTCATACACTTTTTTCTACCTTCTTTCTTTTCCCTTTTTTTATTTATTTATTTATTTATTTTTTTTATTTTTAAACCCGTAACACTTTCGAAAGAAGTCACACAATTACGAAAGTTCAATAAGAATATTTCTCGAAATCTCTTGCAGTTAAAATCGGTTTACAAGGAAATCGAAATATCTTCTACGTAGTTCGAAGTAGTAGTTTTTAGGAAAAAGCAAATTCTTGAGTTTTCGCGGAAGGAGAATGCCATGCGTGAAAAATATTGGTATAGTGTGTTATTTGCATATTTATCGATCTGCTAGAGAATGCATATATACATACAGACATACATACATACATACATACATACATACATACATACATACATACATACATACATACATACATACATACATACATACATACATATATATACATATATACCTATATGCATACATACATACATACATACATACATACATATATATAAACATACATATATACATACATAAGATAGGGATCTCATCGTGGTGGCAGCAACAGCATTGGTCGAGTAGAATTTGCGGGGGTGAAGGGGTGTGTTTTAGAAAAGAGAACCTAGCAGCGTCTCACCGTCTGTTTCGTATAGTTTATACGGCGCCAGAGAGCGAATTGGATGATAAGAAGGCAATTTTGAATCGAGCACCCTCCTGGTTTTAATGACCACCTAGTAAAACGCGAACCCTTGGCTAGGAAGGAAACGAAGGGTAGGGATGTAAAGGGGAAAACAGGAAGCTCGCGTGACGATTCAAAGAGTTCTTTTCTCCCTCTCTTTCTCTCTCTCTCTCTCTCTCTCTCTCTATACATATATATATACCTCTCTCTCTTTTTTTTTTCTTTTTTTCTTTCTCTGTTCTTCCTTCTCTTTCCTTTCTTTCTTTCTTTTTTTTCCTTTTCTTTTTTGATCCCTTTCACGGTATGAGTCCGAAAGAAGTTCCTTTTTTCTCTTTTTCTTTTTATTTTTCTTTTTTTCTTTTGCGAATCGGCGGACTTTCTCCCCTACCTCATCGGCCTTTAAGCTTAAAAAAGAAAAGAGAGAGAGAAGGAAAAAATAAGAATAAAAAAAAATTACATTTGCAGGTTTGTAAAGCAAATCTAAAAGAATTATTTTTCCATTTAATTTATTGCAACACACATACACATACACATAGATATATATATATATATACACGTACATACATACATACAGAGCTCGCATATAAAAGGAAAAGGGGAGAGTATGAAGGTTCATTTGATAATTTCTACGGCGAAATAGCTTTACTACTAAATAATTAGCAGCGTCGACGACGACGACGACGACAACGACGACGATGACCTCGGAGAAACCTTTCTTTCTTTCTTTCTTTCTTTCTTTTTATTTTCCTTTTTTTTCAGACTTTACAATACAACGAATTAGCTCTATAAAAAAAGATATGATCTTCGGTGTGACCTTTCGTTAGGCGTTTTATAATTTCTCACTCCCCCTATCTCTCTCTCTCTCTCTCTCTCTCTCTCTTTTTCTACCCCCTCCCTTTCCCTTTTTATAATTCACATTATCTTCCTCCTACGACTTTTGTCGTATTCTCAAGCGAAATGAATTCGAAATTAAAAAGTTATAATATCGATTCAATTCGATTCGATTCGATTCGATTCGATTCGATCGTGTCTTACTTTAATTTTATTCGGTCCGATCCGATCCTTTCTTCTTCTATTTTCTTCTGTATTTTCTATTTTTATTAATTCATTAATTAATTTATTCTTTTTTTTTTCTATTCCACTTCGAGATATCGATTTTAGCGATAAGGATGAATACTTACTTACTTTGTACTTTACGTTTGATATTCTTCCGTAGTAACGTTTTGTAAGTATTTAACTTTTTAATGAAAAAAAAAAGTTGATTATTGCGATATCGTTCATAAGAGTATAATCAATTTTCGAAATTTGAAATTATTTGTTAATCGTTTATTGTTTATTCCGATCGTAATGTTTTCATGTTTGTCAAGTAATCGATTATTTTCTTTGCGATAAAGATCGATCTAGGATCGTTTAGAGAGAGATTTTTACAAATTCATCGATGTCTTCAATATGATTATAGTTTAATTAAGTAAAAGAGCTTAGATCATCGACTACTTTCATACTGTTCGTGCATAAAACCCTTTTCTTACGACCACTCAGAAGATAAAGAAAAAAAAAAAAAAAAAAAGAAAAAAACGAATTAAGTTTAATCAGGTAGATTGAAATTTATTTTATTTTTCTTTTCTAGAAAGAGATTATTCCAGTAGAAATTATTCTAATTTTTAAAGTAAAAATTTTAATTATTTCTCTTTCTTTTTCTCTCTTTCTTTTCGCAGTTTTTTCTTTATTTTTTCTTTTTTTTCTTTTTTCTTATCCAACTATACTAAACACAGCTGTGACTATGACGATTTTACTTTTAAAATATAAAAAGTAACAAAACCTTTCTCAACTACGAAACAATTGTCCGAATTATTTTTTAATGCCGTGTTATGAAAATTATTTCTATCGGAGGGAAAAAAAAAGAAAATAAGATACGTTTCTTTATTGGGGGAAAAAAAAAAAAAAAAGAGTAAAAACACACGTTGTATTTTTATCGTCTCGCGAATGTGCAGTTGTATTTTCTATCCTTTTTATTTCTTTTATCTTTTTTAATCTACGTCTTCCATCGCGAATATTCTGTCGCACGGTTGATGCTTTATCATTGTAAGATAAGTCATAAAAAAAAGCGATGGAATATATTTTGTAGATTGTAACATGTCTAAAAAAAAAAAAAAGGGAAGAAAAAGAGAAACAGATAAATAAAAACAACGTTATAAAAAGGAGAACCCATTCCCACGAGTGGGACATATTTATGGTCACTTCAAATCGAACTTGACATTTCGAATTCTCTGTATCTCTATATCTCTATATCTTTGAAAATCTCTAAATCTAACATGTATATATATATATATATATATATATATATATATATATATATATATAAGTTAATATAGAATATAATTTTTTCTTTCTAACAATATCACCAAATTAATTAACAAATTACTAATCATTCTCTTAATAACAAACATAATACATAACATACATACATACATACATACGTATACGTACACACATATACATATATATTTCTTTTCATTTGCCTCTCTTTCATCTTCTTCCTTTATTTTTCATTCTAATTACATTTTTCTTTTTATTATATCTACATCCTGTTCGCTTCTGAATCAGATTATATGCTAATCGTGGTAAGAGTACGTTATTACTTCGAGAATTGAACGACCGATAGAAATTTCCACGCGCGCTTATACACACTCATCTCTTTTCCCACACATACACACACACACGTACACATAGGTTCTACTTTTATATGTCGTGATGGCGCCGGTGCACGCGATAGCTTCTACAATCCAAGCTAACAACGTTCCATCACGAGGTAGACGTAACGTAAACGTCGTAAACATCGATGGGGTAAGGATCAAAGCGATGCGTTCGAAAGAAAAATAAAAAAGAAAAAGAAAAAAGAAAAAGAAAAAAAAAGGAAAAAAAATTCAAGACAACTTTCTCTCTCTCTCTCTCTCTTTCTTTCTCTTTCTTTCTCTATTCTCTATCTCCACTTCTCCCTCCCCCATTTCTTCTTCTTCTTCTTCTTCTTCTTTTTTCTTTTTCTTTTTCTTTTTTTTTTCTTTCGTTTATATAACTGGCAATGATTATACGAGCGTGAAATGTGCAATTAA
Source organism: Vespula vulgaris (assembly GCF_905475345.1). Lineage (NCBI taxonomy): Eukaryota > Metazoa > Arthropoda > Insecta > Hymenoptera > Vespidae > Vespula > Vespula vulgaris. Next base: position 1,811,063 of record NC_066607.1, read on the forward strand.
AGTCAGCCGTCACTTAAACGACCATTTATTCCTCTCACATTATTATTCTCACTTACCACCATCACCATCATCACACCAACAGTAATGCTAACACCAACACCAACAACACCAACATCAACACCATAGGACTCTTGTCAGTTCTATTTAATGCCGAAGTTGAACAAGAACGGAGCAAGCGACTACCTTTTTGAATAAGAAAAGAGAAAATGAGAAGAGGAAAAGAAAGAAAAATAAGAAGGGTGTTGGGGGGGTGGGAAGGATAAAAATGAAAAAAGAAGAGAAAAGAAAGAGAAAGAGCCCGTCGCAATTTACTCGACTCTCTTTAGTCGTATCCCTTTAGTCACGTTTTCTTTTCTCTTTCTTTCTTTTTTTTTCCTATTTTTCTTTTTCTTTATATAGATATATATATATATATATGTTTGTGTGTGTTTGTATATATGTACGTACGTTTTCTTCCTTCTTTCATTCTCTCTTTCTTTTTTTTTCTTTTATTTTTTTTTAATTTATATATATATATATATATAAATATATATTTTTCATGTTTGTGTGTTCTATGTTTATACATATGTATGTATATATATATACATATATATCTTTAGTAAAAGTCAAACGATTCTTTTTTTCTATTTCTTTTTTTTTTTTTTAATTTCTTCTTTTAATTTTTTCCATGAAAATTATCGTTCAATCACTATAGCAGATGGAAATAACGTAAGAAAATAATATACCGCTTAACATTACCCCTTTCTATATCGATCCAACTTTTCGATCGATCCTTTTCGCTATACACTATCATATCTACGTGCGTAATACGTATATATATATATATATATATATATATATATCCTTCTTGATGGTATAGTTTATTCCACAATTTATTATTCAATCTGGAAAAGGCCAACTTCTCTTTTGTTACGGAAGATCTTACATGCTCGCATTGTTTCTCTGTTCGAACCAGCAATAGTCTCATTAGAATTTATCTAGGACATAAAACGAATCGATATTTAACCGTACGATTCCGTATTTGATTGATGAACCAATCTTACGTAATTTTTGACGAATCTTTCGACGTAGTAATTACAACGATTTCAAATCTATTATTGTATGTAATTATTTTATCGACATTTACTATTTGAATGAACAAATTAGAAAATTTATTTCTTCGTAAAAAGCGAATTAATATATACACAGTCTCATGTGTATATATATATATGTGTGTGTGTATGTATGTACACATGTACATATGTATTGTGTGAGCGAGTGAGATGAAGACAAAAAAATTAAAAAAAAAATAAAAGAGTGAGAATATTAAAAAGAAAAGAAAAAGAAAAAAAAATTGGCATCGCGAGTAGCAAAGTTTACGCAACTTAAGGAACTAGTCGAGTGGCATAGACTCTTTTAAGCTAGACTAAAAGAAAAAAAAAAAGAAAAGAAAAGAAAGAAAAGAAAAGAGAGGGAGAGAGAGAGAGAGAGAGAGAGAGAGAGAGAGAGAGAGAGCTCACGTCAAAGGTCAGATGTTAAATGAGATTTAACAAGATTTTCACGATCCTACGGGATTTAATGTCGTGAATAAAAAGTGGTTCACTTTCGTTCGGTTGTTCGTTCGCGAAGAAACGAATTTAATTAGTGAGTTTAATTATTTTATTATAAGATTGTCACTGCGATACTAGGATATTCATAATTGATATAATAAATCGTATTATGCGAAATCTTTCATTTTTTTTTTCTTTTTTTAATATAAATTATAAATGACGGAGGTGTCATGTTTTTAATAAAGTAAATTTTAGTTTGTATTTTTTATTTGTATATAATTATCTATGTATACTCACATATATATATATATTTTTTTTGCTTTTATATATATGTATGTACGTATTTATTCACGTTCTGACATAGTTAGAAGTTATGCCAAGTTTTCGCGTATAAATCTGTTTGGCATTCGCAAACCGTCTACCGTTAACTACTCTTCGTAGTTCGTTGCGAATCAAATCGTCACGTTTTCTACGTGTAAATAAATATCTGGAAATAAATACCCGATGCCTTGTATTCGTTATGTATCATTCATAATCATCGAATAGATAAATCGTCGAATATTATATATCGTTCGAATACCAATTTTGATGGAATGTATCGTCTTATTTTTCTTTTCATTCTTTTTTTATGAGAATTAACGTCTTTCTATCGTAAAAAAAAAGGAAAAATAAAAAGAAATTTATTAATCCATACATTAAATGCTTTCAACTTTTAAATGACACATCATTCGTTGTATATTTAAATACAGAATCGAGTTAATAAAAAATGAACGTATGTCCATATACATACATACACATACACACACACACACACACACACATATATATATATATATTATTTTTTTTTAACAAGTGATAATAGTTTGAAATTTTTCGAACAGTTGATAAAGACCGAACGTATCTATATACATAAAAATATATATATACATATACATACATATATATTTTTTAACAAGTGATAATAGTTTTCAATTTTATATATATATATATATATATAATAATAATAAAAGTATAGAAAAGTATTATCGATGTCAAACGCCGGTTGTACTTTAATATCGTTCATCCGAGACGGATGGACCAATATCAGCGATATATTCATCGATGAAATTTTCATTACGCTTATGACCCAACGCGGACTATGAAAGGAAGACATAAAATGAGTATGTGTGTTTGTCTGCTGTACGCGTATGTACGTCTATATATATATCTTTCTCTCTCTCTCTCTCTCTCTTTCTGTATACCTATATTTATGTACGTATGTACATATGTGTGTATATATGTATGCGTGAAAGAGAAAGAGATAGAAGAGGACGAGAAGTGGAATATTGGTAATAAAGAACCTTTCATAAAAGCCACGTGAATAATGTGGGATGAGAGAAAACGCGTAGGTATATAGATGACACTTTGCGTGAATGTGCATCTGTTGCGGTTCCGCATGACCATCAAATGTGATCCTATCTATATACATATTCGCGTGATTTTCCCGAACGGATACGATCGGAGGACTCGAGAGCTCGGCCGCACGCCAAACTTTAAGCTACTACTATTTAATTGAAACGTTATCAAAAACTCGTTTCCGTAACTCGTATGCGACGTTATCACTTTCTCACTCTCTTTCTCACTCTCTCCTTCTTCTATATATATATATATTGTGTGTTAATTTTTTTTCTTCTTTTTGTCTCTTTGTCTTTTTCACAGTATCACGTCTAATGATCGATATCAAGTATACGTATATATATATATATATATATATATATATATATATATATATATATTTAATCAAATATGCGAAGTATAATAGGTGATCATGAGAAATTAATCGAGAATATTGTTGATTGTGTATATGTGTGTGTATGTGTGTGTGTTTGTGTACGTGTTGGTTTTTCATTCGAAAGAGGTTTTACGGAGGAATTAGCTTAACTTCGCAAAACGTTGGTGGTAGAAGTGATGAGGGGATGAAGAGGGGTAGTGAGGGAGTATAGAGGAGGGTTAAACATGGGTTTCGTGTTTCCGCAAACCGCAAGACAAATACGTTGAATAATTACATTTCCGAATAGCGCTCGGTTAGCTCCACCAACATTTCTACGTTCGTATCGTCTTTGCTTACGAGATGATGTTCCATTTATAAATCTCGTTTCGTTGGTAAAAAGACGGGTATAAGTTCATATGTATACCTATGTGTGTGTGTCTGTGTGTGTGTGTGTGTGTGTGTGTGTGTGTGTGTGTGTGTGTGTGTGTGTATGAGTGTGTGGGTACGACACAGGTTGTTTCAATAATAAATCGCCCATCTTATTTTAAAAGTACATTATATTCATTATTAAAGAATTAAAATAAAAAAGAAGAAAAACATATGCAGTTAATATTATAAACATTAATAATTCAACAATTCACTTAACATTACGCTAATTCCCTGAAGGAGAGAGTGGATGGGTGATTCCCCTTTCGCCGGCCTCAAAAATCTTGAATATGCAAATAGAACTGAATTGGCATATCGTTTGAAAGGTCTTTTAATTCTCTTCGCGACGGTATTATTTTGTTTAATTTGTAGTCAACTCCTTAGTTTGTACTATAAGAAGCAAAATGTGAATAAATTTATGATAAAGGAACTGTATATATGGATAAGAAGAATTGAGTTTTTTGAAAAAAAAAAGAAAAAGAAATATTTTATTAATAATGAACACTTTTCGTTTAAATATTATATATATAATAAAAAGAAAATGTGTATATATATAAAATGATATACAACGAAAATATATATATATATTTTTTTTTGTTGCGTATTATTTTATATATACACATTTTTTTCGGTTTATATATATATATATTACCTAGGTATATACTTACACAGACACACACACATATATATATATACATGAATGTATGTCGAAAATGTGAAAGATGCTTGAGAACGTGTTGTCCTCAACCTTTTGTGTACTCTTGCATTTTCCCTCGATGTCAAAAGCAAAAGGAGAACTTAAGTACATACATGTTACGTACTATTCGCCAATACGATGGTAACGGCTTAAACGACGTTAGAAAGGGTTTGTTTGTTCGAGGAACACACGTGCACATCCTTTTTACAACCATCAGCGTCTTCTTTCCAAAGACTCATCAAATCTTCGGGAGGACCGAAAGAATCTCGACATAGGACATAGAACACGAACTTTTGAAAAACGCCGACTGGAAAATCAAGTAAAGAGGAAAAGGTCTAAGGTTACGTTATAGTTTCTACTTATGTACTTTTTAAAAAGAAAGATAAAAGATTGCATTGCTTATATATAGATTTAAGTTAATACTTTATATCGTAAGTTTAAAAGTAACTCCGTTAAATTCAGCATTATCTCTAGCTCTCTCTCTCTCTCTCTCTTCTTTTGCATGTGTGTGTGTGTGTGTGTGTGTGTGTGCTGTTTTCTTTTTTAGTGGTTTAAATCCATTTTGGTTGTAAACTGTTTAAGAATGCAAAGATAACGAAGAATTATAACTACTACAAACGTTAATATGATTTTCTTTTAAAAATGAAATTCTAGATCATGGAAATTAGATCAGTTTTAAAATAAATGACTATATATATATGTAGATATAAAGATCTTATGAGATTTATAATATATTTTTTATTTATTTTTTATAAAAATATATATATACGTACTATAATAATATATCTTTATATATTACTATTAATATATATATCACACAGAATTATAACCATTATCATACTTGATTAATTCTTTCAATTATTCATAAATAATTTTATATTCAACATTATAATCATATATTATATATTATATATAATTTAAATTATATATAATATATAATACATAATAATTATTTTTTATGTTATATATAAATAATCTATTTTACACATACACACACACACACACATCTTTTCTTTTATCCCCTCGCATAAAATATAATACATCTCGAGAAAATAGCTAAGTTTAGTAATAGGTCTCGAACTCATAAATCTATGAACGTCCTTTAAAGATTTTCTTCCTATATTTTCTTCTACTTGCATCTCTCTCTCTCTCTCTCTCTCTCTCCATCTCTATCACTTTTAAGAATAAGAGCATCGAGGCAGACGTAACAATAAGACACCCTCCATTGTTCGATGAAACCTTCGAAACTCATCTCTCGCGACCGACTTTCGGAAAAACTTTCCACCATCCAATGAGGACAATCGCACAATTACATATACATATTTACACATTACACACACACACACATTTACATACATAAACGTATGTATAATGTGTACGTGAAAAGCACTATATATATTCAACGCGAATACGTGATACCGACTAAACACGTGACTTGTAAATATTTCGACGATGCAACGCTCACCCTCTTGTTACCCCATCCATTCACCCTCTTGTCTGTTTTAACCTCTCACTCTCACAACTATCTCCAACCCCTTCTCTCCTCTCCCAAACCCAATCCAAGCGGATACCATTCGTTTGAAAGATAAAGAAGAACGAAAATGTATTTCAACATTGACGTACTTACTTACGTTTGTCGTTTAATTCAAGGGGAGAATTTGTGCAAGTTTTTTTTTCTTTTCTTTTTATTTTTTTATTTTATTTTCTTTTTTTTCTTTTTTTTACCTCTTTCCTTTTTTTCCAATCGATACGATCTTCGTATCTTTTAACGTCGAATACGTTCGTTTCTTTTAACACGACGAGAACAACATCATCTCTTTGCCGTTCTATTTTAAAATTCTGCTCTTCTCTCTTTCAATATTTTTTTTTCTTCTTTCCTTTCTCTTTTTCTTCTTTTTTCTTTTTCTTGTTCCTCTTCTTCTTCTTTCCCTTCTCCCAACCAAGTAGATATTTTCTCTTTGATCATCACGATTTTCTTGAAAGGTGAACTGATAAGATACCTCGTTTTTTACTTTACCTATGAATATTTCTTACATATTCTGTTCGTATAAAGAATTATATATTTATATTACGTATTAGACATAGATACATACATACATATGTATTATACATATATACATACATCTCGATCAATATTAGTATTAATATACGAGCGTTAAATTACGATGGATTATCTTATTTTAATTCGTTTTCTCTTTTTTCTATATTCTTTTTTTTTTTTTTAACTTTACTTCTCATCTGTTCATTTATTTTTTTCATTCTCTTTATTTTCCACTTTCTCTTTTCTCTCTCTTTTTTTTTTTTTATTTTACTTATTATTCATTCTTCTTTTCATTCTTTTTATTTTCTTTTTTTTCTTCTTTCTTAACTTCCTTCTACATATTCCTTTTTTCTCTATTTCATTCGATTTATTTGATTCATTCATTGATTTATTTATTTTTGTCTCTTTGAAACAACGTTAAACCGAAAGAAACACGAGAGATTAATTAACGCGTCGTATATGTCCAGCCGATTTAAATGTTTTTATCACCCGATATTCGAACATGAAGCGCAACGATTACGAGCTTTCGTTTTGACGTTTTAAGCGTTCCGGCTACGTGGTTTCGCGCAATTACTTTACAACCCAGTACCACCCACTTCAACCTCTACCTTCACCCCTATACCCTATCCCCCGATTGCCTGATCCCCCAATTTCTATTCGCGAAACTCGTTTCCATAGGTATAGATGTTAACGCCTTGCGGATCGAGCGTATGTAGAGAACAATATAGTATATATTTGAAAATCGCGGGTAGATTCGAAACATGGGGGTTGACTGACTGTTAGGTACACGCCAACGTTGTAGGTAGTCATTTAACCAACGATCGATCAAGGATTCGTTCGACGTCATTCTATTTTACGTTCGATCGATCAACGTCGGCCGGTCACGTGACTATCCTTCCTACACCCCTCACCCTTTCACCATCCATTCCAAAAAGAAAAAAGATCGAACGTTCCTACGTTATACCGTGTAGCTTGTTTTTGTCAAAGAAATTCTTCTGCGTCTTCTTTTTTTCTTTCTTTTCTTTTCTTTTCTTTCTTTTCTTCTCTTTTTTCTTTTTCTTTTCTTTCCTTTTTTTTTTTTTTTTTTTTGTTTTCCTTTTTTTCTTTTCTTTTTCCTCTTTTTTTTTTTATTTTGGATAACCCTTTTTTACCGCCGTAGCGCCATTAACGTTTCATCGTACGTTTTCTCTTAGAATAATCAATTTCGTTGTTCTAACGAGAAGTTTTCGCTCTGATTTATCTCCTTTCTTCTTGGCTTTCTATCTTTTTTTTTTTTTCTTTTCTTTTTTGTGTTTTTTTTTTTAGCGTTCTTTTTGTATTTCGTAGGAAATCAATGATTTTAGGATCGTTATTAATAGGTTTGGTTCGTCTCGCGAGGATTCTATTGTATTAGTTTTTTCTTACTGTAGTTTGATGTTTTAATTGGAAAAAGAAATGTAATTATCAGATCAATGAGATCACTGAGAACATAAAATATTATATATGAATACGATATCATACATAAAATATTATATATGAATACGACGAAAATGAATAATCATGTATAAGTTTTTATTATAGAGATAATAACTTATTATTACTTACATTAATCATGGTTAATTATCAAACCTCGTTGATTATGTAAAGTGTATATTATATATACCATACATACCGTTAATACAAGGCCAATTTATTTTTAACCATGTTAATTTTGTACAATGAAAGTGTAATATTTCTTTTTTTTTTTTTTTTTTGTTATATAACAAAAATTATCAGAATCTCTCTATACGACATAACCCTTATTAAACGAGTGTATAATATTCTCGTAGCTTTATAAACGAGTTGGAACTCTCCAGTTAGGAAGAGAAAAATTAATTGCGCGTCAGGCTATAATTAATCCGTATAATCTGATTATTAAACTCTCGTGTCTTTTCTTCTGACTTACGGATAAAATGCGTTCCTCGTTATACGATAATGTGATTGAAACAAACGACGTTAATTTTTATCCTTTTTTTTTTCTCTTTACTTCTCTCTCTCTCTCTCTCTCTCTCTCTCTCTCTTTCTTGGTCTATGTCTATCTCTCTATTTCTGTCTTTCTATCTCTCTCTCTCTCTCTCTCTCTCATTAACTGAAAGCTACGGTCAGCTGGGAACGTTAATAAAATTATAAAATAATACAACACGATAGAACGATATTAATCTACGTATATAGTTTATACATACTCACATATGTATATATACACACACACACACACACATATATATGTCTTACACGTACTTACATGTTATAAAATATATAACACCGACGTATGTAAAAAGCCAACATCGTTTCCCGTTGCTTGGACGACATTAATAACGCGATTTAGTGAATTAAACGGATGAACAAAATCGAGGAAATTCACTGACGTAAAAGATGGGATAAAAGAGAGAGGCAGAGAGAGCAAGAGAGACAGACAGACAGAAAGAGAGAAAATGGGAGCTAACAATTTCGTTGTGCGTTTCTATTCGTTAGACGATGACCTTTATTTGTCAAAAAAAAAAAACATACACACACACACATACACACAGAGGAAAGATTTCTATCCTTTTATAATAATCGTTACGTAGATTTTGACGATGCATGGAAAAACCGATTGTTATCTCTTATTAAGTCCTACCTCTTCCCTCTCTTCCCCTTCTCTTCCTCCATATAACCCCTATAACCCCTTGTAACGAGTCATCATCTGCCCATCATGCTTCATCTCTCTGTTTGCTTGTTACTGCAATGGAATATTTACGATCCAACGTCATAAAGTCGTGATTAATCGAAAGAAACGATTTTCGATACGTTTTCCAGGAGATTAATTCCTATAGCAATTTCTCTTCGTTTCATCAATGTCACGTTCGCGGTTAGAAACTACGATAGAACGATGATTCTCTCCTCTTGTTAACTATGTACATAGAGATCTTCTCTCTCTCTCTGTCTCTCTCTCTCTCTCTTTCTCTCTCTCTATCTTGAATTTAGCTATTTTTCTTGATAATCTCGTGTCAACCGATAGAATCATTTAATCGAACAAATTTCTAAAGGGACAGTTAACAGTTTCTCCTTCGAGTAACTCTATCAAATGTGAAAACGAAAAGTGTAAATCGAAAGAGAGAGAGAGAGAGATGAAAAGGGAAATTAGTTTCCTTAGTACGAAATAACATCGTGTTCGTAGAAAGGTTGAAAGCAAATAAAGCTAGAGGTTTTTGAGAAATTAGAATACTAAGCGTCTAGAACGGTATGCTTGTTAAAAGTCGTTTTTCCGTGGGAAACCAAGAAGGAGGACTTTGTTTTAGGATTTCAATGGGGTGAAACGAGCCAGAAACTCGTGAAAAGTCGAAAGCATGAGAATGAAGAGCGCTTGAACGAGGATAAAGGTGGAAGGGAAAAAATGAATGAAGAGAGAAAAATTGAGCAATTCCGTATGTACGTGTATATATCTATGTTTGTATGTATGTATATATATATATATATATATATTTGTATTTGGATTTTCTTGGCACGTTGCCGCCTTTATCTACCAACGATAATTGGCTCCGTTGACCCTAGTTGATACTTTCTAAATAGAAGGCCATTTTAATGAGTAATAAAAGAGAAATGATATCTCGTCAGGTTCGATTATTCGATATATTCGACGTTCGATCGATTTCGAACGATAAATAAATGCAATTATTGCTTAGGACGATCTTCTATTCAAACAACAGGTTGTATCGTTTGTCTTATATCTTTCGATATCGTTAACGAAAATATTATTCTTCATGGAATAAGTTTTAAATAATTTTTAAAGAGCTTTCCATTTCGTTGTTCTACAACGTATACATATATTTTATTTCGTATCATTATTTTTCGACGATTATATTTTCGATGCTCTCTTTAAAAGAAAAAAACAAAAGTTATTCTCTTTAACAAATCTTTTAATCAATTCCAATTGAAAAACAATTGGATATCATGGTTTAAACAATTTTATTCGAAAAACTATTAATAAGATATACATCGTTTGCATGGATCCTCGTTGCAAATTTTTATTTCTCATTACAATGAAACTATTCGAATAAGTTTACTGTTTCTGTTTTACATATAATTTATTCTTACGAGTCCGTACGACGTACGATCAAAATATATTCATGGTAAAATATATTCAAGTTATAATATCATTCTACCGAGTAAAAGTTTAAAGGACAATCTAGTCGCGCAATCGAGATCCATCTTTTGTATTAACATTTTTCTTCTTTTTTTCTTTTTTTTTTGAAAATCTTTTTAAAAGAATTACTTCGAACAAAAAACTTTATCGCGCTTTCCTTTCGACGGGATAATAGGTATTATCCTGTTCCTTTGAATTCTATTCGAAAAGAACGCTTTATTGTTCGCCCTCTTTTCTTTTTTACTTTTTTTTTTCTATTTTTTTTTTTTTCTAATAAATCATTCCAATCACTTTGATCTATTCTTTTAAAATCAGTCAGAATATATTTTCGATTATAAAGAATTATTTTTTCTTTTTCTTTCTTTCTTCTTTATTGAAAACTACATATGTAATACTAATTATAAATATAATATAAATATAAAAATTTATATATATATATATATATATACACACACACACATTCGCCGCGTTGTCGAAATCATTTAATTTACAAGAATTTAATTTTATCGATAAGAGAAATCGATGTTAAATTAAATATCGCGTTTGTCGAGAAGATTTGAGTTTTCACATTGAAAAATACAAACGTTTTTCGAAAAATGTTCAATTATCACGAATTAACGTTTTCTGTTAAACAATCGTCCCATTCGAAAAACTTAATGATAACTTTTTCATTTTATTTATTTTATTTTTTTTTTCTTTTTTGGAGAAAGAAGAAAAGGAAAATATTTTATGAAAAAAAAAAAAAAAGAAAGGAAAGAAAAAAGATATAATTAATATATTACGATTTAATTAACATTATTAGATTTATTAATATAAGATATGATTGATACATTAATATTATAAATATATACTATTAATATATTACTTCCTCGAATAAAAAGAAAAGAATAAAACCTAAAAGAAAAAGGAAGAAAAAAATTATCCGAGCGAAAGCGACGGATCATTTAAGTTCGGTGAGAATCCTCGAGAGAAATCAGTTTCTTTTCTTCTTTACTTTTTTTATCTTCTATTTCGTCTTCGTCGAGGCGAGATATGATTTACTCGATCGTGCCGTGGGATTTTAACGAACGCTATGGTGATACTGGCTGCCATTGCAATCTAGTAGCGAGTTAACCCTGATTAGCCTTTATATTCGTAACAAGTGTACGCGAGCCGACCGGATGAATACGATTCCGCGAAATGACCTCTAAACCTTGTTTAACGCTTCATAATTCATTGGAAATCGTACTATCCAATTGCGTTACTTGAAACGTGTAAAAAAAAAAAAAAGAGAGAGAGAGAATGCATACGTACGTATAAGAAGAAAAAAGAAGAAAAGAAAGTATAATAAAAAAGAAACAAATAATCAGAATAAAATCATTCCTCCAAATCGTTCTTTTTTTGTTCGAATTCGTTTCGCGAATTTTTTTTGTATAGAAAAGAAAACAATATATAAATGTTACATACGTTTGAATAAGTTAGAGATGGTGAACTGTAGTGTGATAGTGTTAGAAACGAAATATATTTTAATTATATCAAATCTACGTGTTGAATATGATAGAATTGTAAGAATAGTCGGAATCATTCTTCCCTCCCTATCATTCTTTATTCCCACCCCCCGTGTCACCCAACTCCTACTACATATCTACTGTGTAATTAAGATAATCCGAAAGTACCTGCACGTGCACCTCTTTAATCTTAAAAATACCATAGGGTTTTTATTTTAGAACAGGGATAGAGCGAGAGAGTACGTACGTGTGTATATGTGTGTGTGTGTGTAGAAGAGAGAGAGAGAGAGAGAGAGAGAAAGTAAACGTGACCGTAGAGGGTGTTTAAAAAAGTTTTAAGGAGGAAAAAAAAAAGAAAAATGATTAAAGATACGTCGATGGAAAATCTTAACATTTATTCTTTATTTTAAATCTGAAAAAATGTTTAGATATGATAAAAATAATCGAAGAATATTACTTTTTAATTTTATTCTATTATATATATATATATATATGTATGTATTATATGTATATGTATATATTATATATATGTATTTTATATATATATATATTTATATATGTATGTGTTTTATAAATACTGTTTAGGATGCGTGAAAGAAACGAGTGTGAACGATGTATATATGGAAACAGATAAAGAATGTTTGGACAAAGCGATAATATGTACGGCGCGAATGAAAAATATTAGAACTAACGATAAATTCTTCTCATGAATTTTATAAGAACGATGAACACACACGGTTAAATATATCTACATATCTATATCTATATTCGTGCGAACGAATGGTCTTTATTAGAACAGAAGTCTATTTTTTCCTCTCGATTTTATGATGAATTTGATTAACCTGAATTACAAATAAAATTAAAAAGTAAAATAAATTTGTTTCTTTATTATTATTATTATTATTATTATTATTTAACAAAGAGCAAGATCAGGCATTTTCAAGATCCACCGATCGAAAATATCTTTAAAAAGATTCAAAATTATCGAATAGAATCAAGTGCGAGATTAACAAAGTTTTAGTTTTATTGTTAAAATGAATGAAATCAATCCGTCAATTATTACCAAAGTATTTATTAATAAAGAACGAAAAAAAAAAGAAAGAAAAAACAGAAAAAAGAAAAAGATAGAATAGACGTTCTAATCCAACGATTAGATACGAAAAAAAAAATAAACCACTCAAATATTCTGTCTTTTCTATTCAAACAGAATGTTAATAATACTGTTACGTGTTGGCAGGCTAACGCACGAGTACAAAGAGCTATGCCCAACCAACCCAGGCACAGGCATTCCAAATAAATACACATTCTCCTTAAACGTATGTATGTATGTATGTGTGTGTATATCTGTATATTTGTATGCATGTATATACGTACGTATGTATGTATGTATGTATGTATGTATGTAGAAATAGCACGAAAGCTTATTTCTTTGCTGTCGTATACGATGTTACGCTGTCACCCTCACCCCCTTACTCCCACCCTCAACACATTTTTCATTTTATTAAAAAATTTGCTATAACGCGTTAAGCCTTGCTTCTTTCCTTTTTTTTTCTTTTTTTTTTTCTTTTTTTTCTTTCTTTTTTTGTTGTTGTTTTTTGTTATTGTTTTTTCCTTTTGTTTTGTTTATTTGTTTGTTTGTTTGTTCGTTTCTTTGTTGTTGTTGTTGTTGTTTTTTTTTTCTTATTTTTTAATATTTTTTTTCATTAAAAATTTAATTACGACACGGCGACTCGACCGATTTTATACGATATTTAATCGCACTCTCCCATATATACCTTTGATATCAGTTTTGTCTATCCTATCTTTCTTTCTTTCTTGTTTTTTCTTGTAATTAATTCTCCGCACGAATTATACGACGTAAATTGCTTTAAATTTGTAAGATTCAAGCATGAAATATCTTACGCGTTATTATCGTTAATGACAAGTATCGATGAAAGTTGCACGTTATCAACATTTATAAATGAGACTATATAAAAAGAATCTTTTCTTTTTTTACATTGTACTCGATCGAACAACGAAGTCTGACGATGACAATGAAGTATGTATTCTGAACTGAAATCGATATAAAATATCTCCGTTCGAAAACTTTGCAAATCTCATTTCAATCAATGACAAATATCGTTTCTTTTTTTATTAATATAAATTTTTTGTTGTTGCTGCTTTCGTTCAATCAAAAATCATGTAGAAATCACAAACGTTTATTGCATTAAGAAAATACAAAGAGGATATTATTTTGATCCGTTATTTATGGAGACACCTTATATACAGCTGACGTTTCTATCATAAAAGAAAAAGCAAACATATTTTTTACATACGTTTGCTGACGACAGAGCTATTATTTTAGCTATCGGGAAATTCAAGATAACATTACACATATATATTAGAACAACATCTGATAAAACTATTTTGAATATTCGCGAAACAAAAACTTTGATAGATAGATAGAAAAATATATTACATTTGCATTAAAGGAAAGATATTTAAAAGTTTCTGATATAATTCTGAACAATATTATCATATATCTGAAATATATAACGTAATTGGATTCTCTCGGTTAAAATTAAAACTATCGTATGCATATTTATTATTTAAATAGAAAAATCGATCAAATAAAAAATATTCAACGAGATAAAAGTAATTATGATTTTGAAGTAATATGTAAAAGGTGAAATCTTAGAACGTTTTCAAACTTATATTTCAAAATTAAAAGATATTACTTTTTTATTTATTATACGTATTTCTTTTTTGCAATGTGCATAGGGTTTATTTATTAATTATAAAGAACTTATGTACTATCGTATGTATTTGTGTAATAACGAAATTCCTTAAGACTATGAAATTAAATCATATATATATATATATATATTTTTTTAAAAAAGTATTTTTATCGTATAACTCAACAATAATCTGCAAATAAATACAATGTGATGCTTAATTTGTATATATATATATATATACAATATATATACATAAATAATATATATTATAATTTATTATATATTAATATTATTTATATATAATATACATATTAATAATATTAATAATCAATTAATAATTATAATACTAACAATAATAATAAAGAACCGTCTAATCAATCTCAATTAAAAAATAAATAAATAAATAAATAAATAAATAAATAATAATGATAATACTAAATAAAAATCTTTATATGAATACGAAATTATGAATTTGATATTGCGTACGTGTAACATCGTGAACTATTGCAAACAAAGTCAGGTATGCTCTTTCCCGACACTCCGACAAACGGTTTATCGAGAATCTCTATTCGTTTGTAGAACTTACATACTGCAGAAGAGATATACGACTATACGAACTATTATATAGACCTCATATTACACAAATGCCTCGGGTTCAAAACAGAAACTAACTGTTCGAGGATATGACGAACTAAAAGGACAACATATTCGCAAAACTTGATACTGAGAAAAGCATCCTAAGAGAAAATTTTAGAACCGACGTAAAATCTACGATTATTAAAGTTAATATCAACGCTTATGATGTTGTCCAACAAAGTTTTCATAAAGCATACTTTTTCATTATCTTTATTCTGGTAATTTTTATATTTACTTATTTATATCCTTCAACGAAATTCTCACGTTGCAGAAAAAAAAAAGAATTGTATGTGATAAGAAATAAAAAAAAAAAAAAATGAAATTACATGGGTTCTCGTGAGTGTTGAAAAAACAAAGTGTTTGGGAAATTTTTGTTTTCTTTTTTCTTTTTTTTCTTTCCTTTTTTTCTCAGAGAAAGCAAAATGAATCGAAAGATATAATAAATTCTACGGTGTCGAATTATAAGTATGAAAAATATTTTCTTTCTCGTCCGATTTGATCACATGAAGTTTAATGTAATGATATCTTTCGACAGTCTTTTAATTTCCTTGAAAGAGAATAAAATGTTATTAAAATTCTTGCGATATCAAGAGCGGTTCGTTGGAATTTTGGTTTGAAAAATTTCGTAAAAAAATTAGGCTCGTTTTTTGAAACGAACTCTCGCATTTCTTTTTACCCAAAATTTAAACGTTTGAACTACTCGAGGACAAGCGTTGAAAATTAAAATTGGAAAGAAAAAAAAATAGACTGAAAACTGAACAAGAAAAAAGAAGAAGAAAAAAAAACAAACAAACAAAACAAAAAGATGTGTCAAAAGGCTCGTCGTTTGCGAAGGCTTCTTGGATTTTCGCGGAGAGATCGACGACGCGATCTTAAAGATTATCGAATCCAATGCGTGACCGGATTGGACGAAAAAAAACAAAATAATTAAATAAAGAAAAATTCTCCAATTTTTTGTTTTTTCATACGTTACATACAAAAAAAAATGAAAGATCAAGAAACAACGTAGAATTATTATATCGAAAAACTGTGATTTACTTCAGTGCGACTTTCAAAAAAAGAAAAAAGAAAAAAAATCGTACTATTTTTCCGAGATGACCGATTAATTTTTTATTTTTTACTTTCTTTCTTTTTATATCATTTTTTGTCGAAACAATAACAACGAGATCAATACGAATCGATACGATTTCTAAACATAGTTTAATAACGATCGTCTGTTAGAATTAAATCGTAAGTAAATATCGAATCGCGTTAATCGTAAACAAGGTTAAAGTTTTCTTTTCGCAGAACAATTCCAAATTCTTTTCGGAGTCCTCGATATTCGAAAAGAGAATAGTTTGACGGTTCGCCTATCATCTGGAATGTCATTCGCGCGAGATATCTCGAAGCACTCGAGCATTATGAACTTCGGGAATCTTTCGAATGATTCGAGTGGCTCTTTCGAGTGACGATAAAGACGTTACTATAATAGTTCGATAGTTCTCGCTGACTGACGCAAGATCTTCCGAGTTAAATTCGTCTCTTGTTCGCCGTCGTCTGTCTCTGTCATATCGGGATTTGTCAAGAAGAAGGATTGATTCGGTCGGTGGATGAAAATTAAGGAAAGAAATAAAAAAAGAAAGAAGTTTAAAAAATTAAAAAAAGAATTTTTTTAAATGTCCATAGTAGAATTACAACTTGAAACGTGGAACTTTAAGAACCGATAATAAATCAGAATTATTTAAACATTAAGGAACACGCGTTAGAGAGATATACGGGTCGTTAATTAATTCTATGTCACGTTTTGAACCTCACGCAGTCCCTCTCTCAATCTTCTTTTCCCGTTGATCTTGATCATCATTAACGCGAATTTTCTCTGACATTTTCAAAATATTCAAAGTTTCATCAACGGTTAGAATTTCGAGGTCGGGAATTCTCCTAGAACGGCTAATTGTTTTTGACGTCATAAATCATGGATCGTTGAACGGCCATCCAACAAGGGGCCCATGCCAACGGACGTCCGAAAGTTTTCGGAAAAACGTGATGTTGCTAAAATAGAGAAATGAACAGAGAGAGAGAGAGAGGAAAATGGTGAATGCAAGCTGTGACGTTGCTAAATCTCGACTTTGACTATGTTAATGCACGTTTCCTCGTGGATTGCATAAGAAGCTTCTAGCTTTCGTTCATATCCTTTTTTTAATAGAACGGGAATAAAAAAGAAAAGGAAAAAAGAATATAAAAAAAAACCATTTGAGAAAAACTATACGGAGGATCGTTTATCTGAGAATGAATTATATATAGATTTTCCTTTCTCTTTGTCTGTCTATTTGAGAAAAAATCTATTTGAGAAAAACTATATCGAGGATCGTTTATCTGAGAATGAACTATATATAGATTTTCTCTCTCTCTCTCTCTTTTTCTTATCTTATCCAGCAAAAAAATAAATCTTCTTTTTTCGAAAAAGAGATCTTTTTTTCCCCCTTTTCTTTCTTTTTCTTTTTCTTCTTCTCTCCTCCAATTGAAAATCAATGCTTATCTCTTTCGAATCGAACGATTTGTTGCAACATCGTTTACAGATAAGTGCATAAAGAACTTCAGTACTTACTTACTTACTTACTTACTTACTTACTTACTTACTTACTTACTTACTTACTCTCTTTCATTTAAAGATATGACGCGATTGGCGAGTCAGAGAAGCTTTCTCTCGTTCTAATTTTCCACGTCGGAAACATTCCGTTGAAACTCTCACAGATTGATGGGATGGGGGTGGTAGTTGGTTGAAGAGGGAGAACAGAGAAGAAGGAGGAGGGATGAAGAGGGAAAGAAAAAAAGGAAAGAACTCTCGGACAAATGAGAAATCTTCGTTGACGTGGACCAACCAACCAGGCAAACTATGCAATCCAAGCAACCTATCTAAAACTACTCCGAAGCGAATCTTTCGTGTGCTATTCCATCCAAATTAATTTCAGTCGTCCGAAACCACTGTGGAAAAGAGGGGTTTGTTCGGGGTGGGGATGAGGGGTAACAAGAGAGAAAGAAAATTATTATTCCGGTCCGTTATTGTCTTTTTAATCCGTTCGAAATAAAGTCGGAATTTTATAAGAACTTTCTTACTCGACCTTCTCTTTCTTTCTTTCTTTTTTCTTTCCTTTTTTTTTTTCTTTTCTTCTACCTAAACAAGATAGAGAGAGAAAAAATCCAATGTAAAGTTTGGTTCGTTTTGGTTTCATTCGTTTGGTAAATCGTACGTTTCGTTCGTTTAGTGAATCTCGTGATAGGTGATATCATTTTTTAAATGAAAGTTATTTCGATCGATATCGATACTATTGATGATGATTATATTCAATTTCAGAATCAATACCATAGTACTTAATCGAGAAGTATCGATATATATGTGTGTGTATTGAAATTTTAGTTACTTTGTATCAATTTTCAGTATTGATACTTCTGGAATCGATATCTAATTGAAATTCGTGTTTACATCGAATTAATAAACTTTTGTGTATCTCATTAAGCTATCGAGAATCGTTTGATATTTCTACCAAACTATCGATTAAAGAAAAAAACGAACGAACGAAAAACTACCTTAGCGAGTAACTAATAAAAATTTATTTAATAAGAGAAAGAGAAAGAGAAAACAAGTACGAATAAAAAAATAAAATGTAAGTAATTAAATTTTCGTAAAAATATTAAATGAAAGTATATCGTTGCGATAACTTTGAAATCGTCGATCGATAATTTCATAGAAATTAATCAAACAGAATTATCAATAATTTTGATATCTACGACTTAGATATTATTCGATACATAGTTATCGTAATTTGTCGACTGGTATCGATTTGTCACCGTTTTGATATCGAACTGTTCCTTTCCAAATAACTTTTCTAAATGATATTAATAATATAAAACTTCAATAATCGTTTCGTGATTCTGCCGAATCTCGTAATTCGTAAAATCTCGTAATTCAGAGGAAATCCCTGCAAATGTTTTCTTTTTTTTTTTTTTTGCTTTTTAAGTACTTTAAAATTCTCATATTTCGTAAACATATTTCGAAGCATCGTTGATGTAAACTAATAACTTGTCCAATACATACTAGTTATCATCGCGATGCATACGCGTATTTTATGCATGTAAATAAGAGATACAAGTATTTATGAAATCGGTAACAATCCGTTCGGTTTCGCAATGCAGTATCTAAAAAAAAAAAAAAATTAGAAGAAGAAGAGAAAAAAAGAAATAGTAGACGAGAAAAAAATAATAAAAGAAGAGAAAGGTAAATAAAAAATAAAGAATAAAAAAAACCAAAAGAGAGACGAATAAAATAAACGAAACAAAAAAATATATATATATATATATATATAACGAGTGAAAATATTTCTTCAATGTTATCAGATTTTCCTCTCGCGTTCGATAGCCTTTCCTCCGTTGGAATTCGTAACTACGTCACGAAAACGACGATTTTGATATCGAAAGGGGAAAGGATCGAAGCGCGTTGAGAATAACGAGACACCAAACTCTTTTCTTTCGATCTATTTTCAACACAAGTGATATATATATATATATATATATATATATATATATACACACGCATGCACACAGTATTTACTTGTGTGTATTGTGTATGTGTGTGTGTAATATAGTCAGTCATATTTCTGTTTTTATAAATATTTATTATACCCAGCGCATGTCAGGAATATATGTATATGTATATTTATATATAGTGTGTCCCTAACGAAAACTGTCCACCAGGATTTTTCTAACGATTCTTTTTCTTTTTGCTCTTCTTTCTTTTTATTTTTTATTTTCTTTCTTTCTTTCTTTTTTTTTCTTTCTTTCTTTATTTTATTTCGAAAAAAGAAACAACGTGACAGGTCAATTTTGTTTTCGAAGGGATGTCGGTTCTTATCATAAATTCATTTACTTTCGACTAATCCTCTAAGAAGGGTGACAACCCTCGTAAAAATCTTATATATGTTTTTCAACAGGGGTTCAACGAATGACGTATCATTTGAAATGTCTTTTAATTCTACTTACGATGACGATTTTTTTCTTTTTTCTTTTTTTTTTTAATTCATTTGGAATTAATAATTCACGATAAAATGCATTTCGAAAATGATTCGTGTTTTTATTAAATTACAAAAGAAAAAAAGAATAAATGTTTATCACAGTTTATCACCAGTAATAAAATCTTTACAATCTTTTCTTTCGACATATTTAACATAAATAATATATATATATATATATATATATATATATATATATATATTAGTTCGTAGATATTATTAGGTAAATATTAGTCCTTCACGTAATTTCAGCCATAACGTAATTTCCTGTTTTCGTAGCTATCCTAACATGATAGGATATGAAAATGGAAATTCGAACTGTAAAAACATCGTGTTGTTTAAGGAAGACAAAGGGTTGGTTAAACAAAGTAAACTTTAAAATCCTCCGAAACGTATGTAACCTGAATATAGTTTACTTACGCGTATAAATCCGTACGAGTATTTAACTATATATATATATACGTAAATATGTAATACGTCTCGAAAGTTACGTATATACGTAAAACATATCAAAAATTTTTTGTTCGAGTGAATGAAACACTAAGAGAAAAATGCAGAATTAACGATTCTATCCAATCATTTGTTTCTTTGTCCCTTTTCGACCAAACAAACGATTCTTTACTTTTCAAAATACTGTATATTTCATACAGTGTATATTTTCCATGTATATTTCGCGCTTATGGAAATATACAAAGTATATACAACATACCTAAACATGTATCATTTAAACGTTATTTATTAATTATCATATATATAATTTTATCCATCCATATTTACACCTATATCATATATAACATTCTTTATTATTTAAAACATATAATGAGATATAATAATAAAAGATATAATAATTTAAAAGATATGAAAGATATAAAAGATATTTTTTATTATCATCGATAATACGTAAATTTGTATTATAATTATGATATAATTATTATTACAATACTTTCAAACGATAATTATTACGTTCGTAAAATTATCAATCCTTCGGAATATGATAACAATATCTTTTAATATATTCTTTTGATATTTTTTCGACTTGACAGAGAAAGAAAAAGGAAAAGGAGAAAAGAAAAAGGTAGAAAGAAGATGAAAGAAAGTGAAATTTTTATGAAAAATCAGAAGGATCCGTGCCAATGGATAAAAGACCTTGATATATACGATTAACCGATGAACATCGGCCATGATAAATAACGTTTCTATAAGCGGATTCGTTAAAATGTTTCAGCGTGTAAACGAAAACGTGGAAGTGGGTATACGAGGGTGGAGATGGGGGTGGAAGAGATATAAATAACATGTATTTCGTTGTTGACGTTCGCCCGACGAAATCGTAGAGCGAGCAAATTTTATCCTCGACTATTCGAATGTATCCAGATTGCTACTCTCGAAGATTTCACTGACGCATCGTATATATATATACGTATTGTATATATATATAATATATATATATTATGTGTATATGTAAGTATGTATATATAATATATATATGTTACATAAATATTATATATATATGTATGTGTATGTATATATTTACAACATATAGGTATATATATAAGTACGTAAATATATATGTAGATATATACATATATATATATATAAATTCATACATAGATACATAGATATATATGTATATATATGAGAGCTCGTCTGTCAAAGTTTTCGTGCTTCTATAAACGTTATCCTATTTTCAAAGCTTGCCAGGAATATCGTTGTACCATAATCTATCGTCCAACTTTAAGAAGAGAGACAGACAGAGGGGGAGTGAGAGAGAGAGAGAGAATTATCTAAGTCGAGATGAAAAGGAGAGAGAGAGAGAGAGAGAGAGAGAGAGAGAGATCGTCGTTTCTACGTCATGACTATCATCTTGACGCTTACTACACCATGTTGATTTAACGCGGACGGATAAATCCCGGTAACTGCTTTCTAATTGCAGCTTAACTCAACGAGATCTAATCAATTTATCACCAAGGTTAAGATTAAAGGGTTCAGTCGATCGTTCGTAGAAACTATTCGAGTCTTTGTCAACATTCGTATTAACCTCTCATTTACATATCTTGTTAATTATGAGTATCTATAAGCAATTAATTATTTCAAGTGATAAGTCTGAAACAGACACACACACACACACACACGTACATGACATGCACGTATATGTGTATCTGTGTGTCCTACTTTCGTTTATATTCCACGTTTGATTTAATGGTATATTACTGACTAATACCTATCCATATCGATCGATCATTTATCAAAGTTTTCAATGAAAAATATCGATAATTCAAAAGTTCTTATTCCTTTCGTATATAACTATATATTATTATTCTCTTTACATTCATCGCTACGTTCTCTAGCATATATTTGAAAACATCTTGATAAAATTTACGTGTAATTTGATTGAACTTTTTAATACCGATAGAAATTCTTCTTATAAGTTCGAGTTCTGATCGTTACTCAGTTATTATTTTCTATTGTGCGTTATTTCCCATTTCGTCGTTAAAATATTCTATGATAAAGTTCTGCCCGCGGAGATAACCTTTTAATACGCTTAAATATATAGATATTAATTTTTCTATATTACATATATATATATATATATATATATATATATATATATATATATAGTACATATAATATATAATATACATATGTATATATACATATTTATATATATATATATATATTTATATTTATTTCTATACGATGTATACATATAGAAATGATGTATATATACATACATACATATATATGAGTGTACCCTTTTAAATGCGACACGCTATATCAATTTTTGATTTTAAAACATTTAACACGATCGATGAATTCAAAATTTTTTTTTCTTCTTTTCTTTTTTATTATTATCATTTTTTTCTCTGTTTTTCATTCTTTTCTCCATATCGATATTTTCTGCTTCGCGAATTTCGTGAGGCTTGAAGTATTGATTTTTATATCAAAAAAAAAAGGAAAAAAGGAAAAGAAAAAAACTTGTTATGATTGTCGTATCTCGATAAACAGCGTTCTTTAAAAAATATTTGCGATACATATTACATTTTCTCCCCCTGTTCGATCCCCCATAATCATCGCAAACAAATCTGATAAGTTTTGTTCGAAAGATTTGTTTATGAAACTAATAGAACGGGATATATTTGAACCGTATTGTTTTAATCGAAACGAAACACCCTGTATTATATATTATTTCATTACTATTTTATAAGCATATATTTATATACTTACATATAATATGTATATATATATATAATAAAAAAAAAAACATTCAGTTTTATGATAAAACGTACAATGGCACGAGATCGTTTAGTTTCTTTTCTTTTCTTTCTTCTTTGTTTTTGTTTAGTTCTCTTTTAGTTTTCAATTCTTTCGCGAACTTTTCCCGACCGATGTGATTCGTTTCAATAAATCACGAATTTCACTATCCCATCTTTGACTTTTCTTTCATCTTCGTTCACGTCAGATACAAATGTTAAATTTTGACTACGAGTTGGAACAAAAAGAAGAGAAGAACAAAAATTCAGAAAGAAAAAGAAAACGAGCATGATTGATCTAACATAACTCTAATATTCTTGCAGTTTAACTTTTTAATTTCGAATTATAATACGTAGTACAAGATATACATTTGTATGTGTATCAATTTTTTCATTATATAATATATAAAAAATATGATGATCCTCGAAGATCATCTCGTAAATGAAATAATTATTATTCTTGATCGCTATGTATTTTCATTTACACTAAACTTACGTTAGTTTAAAATATCTTCTTTTTTTTTTTGATTTTATTGCATTTTAAATATTTACCAAGGGGGAAATAATCGTTTATACAGGGTGATACATTTAAACCGGACATATGTGTATCGTTGCGAAAGAACAGAATACAAATGGATTATATTTGGCTGGGATTTAGGAAATCCAGGAAATCTATGTTCACCCACGCACCGAATAAAATGAATCGGGTCTGTTGCGTACTATGTTAAACTATCACAATGCTTTTTATTATATTAACAACGTATGCTTCTTTCGAAATCATCAGTTATATTGGTATAGCGTCAGACAATCCGACGCCGTTTGACACCTTACTATTCTCTTGTAATGGATAGCGTTGGGTTGCGTCGGGTCGCGTGCCGATTCTCTCGGGTTCTCTTAAAATTTCTTGGCCAGAAATCAATTTATCTCTCGGTTATAAATTTTCGAAGCATAATAAATAATGTTAACGTTTTAAATTAGATTAGTGATAGTTTAAAGCGCCGACAAGTATTTGATTTCGATGATTTCAATTTTATTTATTTATTTGTTTATTTATTTATTTATTTGTTAGTAAGAGTTTAGAGCATTTCGAGGAGTTTATTTCGATAATTTGAATTTTATTTATTTATTTATTTATTTATTTATTTATTTATTTGTTAGTAAGAGTTTGAAACATTTCGAGTAGTTTATTTCGATAGTTCGTATTTTATTCATTTATTTCTTTATTTACTTACTTATTTTCCTATTCGTTTCTTTCTTTTTTTTTTAATTAAATCAATATATAGATAAGGATCAACATCGATAGTAATTATCATTAAATCGTACGTTAAATCCGGATTAATTCGTTCGAGTTTATTAATTCGAACGTTATTCGAACATGTTACGTACTTCATAGGACTACACACACACAAACACACAAATATTCATGACCCAGTTGTAGTTAATAAACCTCTGTCGATCCAAGTTTAAACCACTCCTAGTTAATTCGAGAGAATAATCGATTCGATGTTATTATCACGATGGTATTTCCTTTTTAGATTTCCAAGATGGTTCAAAGAAATTACGATTCACGGCTATGAAAGGAGAGATTCTCACAGTCCATCGAGATCATCGTCTAAATCCGTTTATATCTCGAATAAAGGGGAGTTGATAGGAGAAAAAGGAGGAGGGGTGGGACGAAAGAAGGTAGTGATTTTAGTTAGCAGTGTTTCTCAAATCTCCTTTACTGGAACATCAATTATATCGGGTCATTAAATTTAAATTGTTTTAATCTTTCAAATAAACTCATATAGTTATATCATAAAAATATGTTCTATTCCTTAAGAAATTATTATTGAATGAATTATGATTTAATCGATCGACTTTCGTTAGCAATGACAATTATAATCACTCGTAATCTTATAATTGACTATAGTCATCGGTAAAAACACAATCGCATAGCAATTTGATATTAGTCATTTGTAAACCGTGTTAATACCACTAACGCGAAAATAATATGCCTTTATATTCTTGATATATATATTTTTTTCGCTTTTTTCTTTTTCCTTTTCTTTTTTTTTTTTTTTTAGAAATTTGTTTCTTTTCATTATACTCCTACCTAAACTAAACTCGAACGTTTTCATTCGCTTATTACACGTTCCCGTAATTAGCTTATCGAACTGAAAAGAAATCTAATCGGAAAATATATAAGTTTCAATAGAAATAATAGTACAGATCCTTTTAACACTCCTAATTAGTTTCATTCGTAAACTTTAATAATTAAAAAAAAAAAAAGAAAAGGGAAAAGAACGAACTTAGAAACACATTATTTACGAACACATATTATTGAATCGGCTCGTTCTTTTTTCTTTTATGAAAAGAAAAAGGAAAAGAAATCAGTTGGAACGAGAAAAAAGAAATCTCTGGGACTTTATGAGAGGATGGGAATCCAAAAATGAAGAAAACAAAAAAAAAACAGTGATAAGTCAAAGACAAAGAGGAACAGACTATAAGTTATCTATATACAACCAAGAAAAAACGAACTCCATTGTTTTCCCATCAACAATATGTCACCCTTCTACAAAACGTAAATCACGAACGTGAATCACGTTCGTTTATTGTTAATGAAAAGCTCGAATCGTTCGCGACTTGATTCGCATTCGTAATTTTATAATTCACGATCTAGAGTGAAAACAAACAACAAAATAATATAGCCACATCGGACACAATCTGTTTTAATTTTGCCATACGAATCACGATTGAAAATCAAATCGCTTTTTTTTAATTCAGTTTTGATCGACTTCGTGATCGTCGATCGTAAAAGATGTTGTTGACGTCACAAACGATCTTATTCACGATTGGCGCGTGAATAACGCTTTCGTGATTCACGCCTCGTAATTCACTCGACAAGTATATCCTTTGTTTTTTCTTCGTACGATGCGAGTTTGTTGCTTTTTCTTTTTTTATTATTATTATTATTTTTTTTTATTATTATTTCTTCTCTTTTCTTTTTTATTTTCTCTCTTCTCAAGACGCTGTATCCTTTCTCTTTTTTTCGAACGATACGAGTTTCTTTTCGTTTTTTTATTTTTACTTTATTATTTTCTCTTTTTCTTTCTTTTTTTTTTTATTCTTATTTTTTATTTTTTTTTAATCAAACAACATAGCAATCTTTTACGATATCGCGAAAAACGACGACAAACATCTCGATACATACGTAATAATAAATTTCTATTTTTCTATATTTGCGTAAAAATCCCGATGGATAATGTCCTTCTAATTTCGAGTGAGGTAAATAAAACGAAAAGGAAGGGAAGGTAGATTATATTGTTTCAAGGATATTCAACCGCATCGAAACGTTAGTATTACTTAAGGGTGAAAGAGAAAGAGAGAAAAAAAAAGAGAGATAGAGAGAGAGAGAGAGAGAGAGAGAGAGAAAGAAAAAGAGAAAGAGAACAAGACAGAGATAAAAAGATAGAAAATAGAAAGAGAGAGAGAAAGAGAGAGAGATAGAAAGATAGAAAGATAGAAAATAGAAAGAGAGAGAGAGAGAGAAAGAGAAAATGAAGAGAAAACTTCGAAAGAGAAAGAAGCCGATTACTCTTCTTACGTGAACAAACAAGGACGAGAGTTTCATATAAAACGATAGCCGGTTGTTATTTTCTTTGATCGCTTCTCGTGACAATTTACGAAATAAATAAAAAAAAAAAAAAAAGTAGAAAAGGAAAGAAAAGAAAAAAGAAACAAATATACGACGAAAAAAGAAAACGAAAAAGAAACATTTTAACCATTTCTCGTGTAAGTACGATAGTTACAAAGAAGGTAAATGTAACGTATACGTGATACCCCTTACTATTCACCCTCTACCACCACCACTCATCCACCACCATCACTCTAGTTCCACCCCCATCTGTATTTATTATTATATGTAGGTACATACGTACGTACATGCGACATGCATAAGTTTTAGCTATACAGCGACATTGTTGTTGTTGTTGTTGTTGTTGTTGTTGTTATTGTTGTTGTTGTTTGTTGACTGAACATTATTCTTAGATTTTACGTCTACCTTCACGCAGAAAAATGAATTTTCTTTTTCTCTCTTTCTTTTGAAACTTTGAAATATCTCTCTGTAAGAGAGAATAAAACGAGTGCGAATATTTCTTTCTTTGTATTTTGTACTTTTTATTTATTCTTTTTATTTGTTTATTTATTTATTTATTTTTATAAAACCAATAGAAGCGATAGAAGATTTTAATCGTTCGTACATATCGATTTATCGATCACTACAGATCGATTACGTCTCTATTTTGTAGAACACTAATGCATTTTATGAAATGAAACAATGATATGATAACATTTGTTACTAATCAATGTAAGTACTTACTTACTTACTTACTTACTTACTTACTTACGTATGTATGAGTTACGTGAATTCGTGAAACGCTCTCATCCTCACGTATAATTCTTATTTACATATCGTATCTTTCTTTTCTTTTTTTTTCCCTTCGTTTTTTTCTTTTTATCATCTTTCTTTTTCTTTCCTCTCGTGTTTAGACATTTTCACATTCATGGACAAACGAATTGCGACGAGAGAATAATCCGACTAATCCGAACTAGTCGACGTTGAAGCCGCATATCGAAATCGACGGAATGGATTATCGAAGATGTACTTTATTTTTCCTTTTACTTTCTTTTTTATTTTTTATTCTTCTCTTTGCGTCGAAATTCGCGGAAATTCGTTATTCGCGTCTCTCTCGCTACTACCCTGTCCCTCCCCCAGCTCACCCTTCACAGCCTAGTCCCTCATAACCTCCCCTCAACGCTCGAAACCATTTATTTCGTGGCTTGGGATTGTACATGCGTGTGTTTTATATATATATATGTATATATGTGTATGTGTGTATAAGAGGAAAATCACTTTTCAATGTCGCAGCAGCGAAAGCGATATTCTAGCCGTTATACATAAATAGTAAAAAAAAAAAAAGAAAGAAAAAGAAAAAGAAAAGTAAAAAACGAAACCATAGGTTTGATAATATTGGAAAATATCGAAATATGAATATTATCGAATATAAGAGAAAATTGAAAGTAAAAATTCAAATCAAAATGATGCTGATAATGATGATGATGATGATGATAATAATAATAATAATGATGATGATGATGATGATGATGATGATGATGATGATGACGACGATGATGTTATTAATACTCTATCATCGAATAATTTTAATAGGCCTCGTATGCTTGTGTATATCGATTAATGTCGAAAAAAGGATCGAACGTAACGTTATCGTTATCTGACTGTTAGTTGAATGCCAGATCAAAAGGGATTAATTAAAAAGTCTATTGCGAGTTCATCGATTGCAATGAGAAGAGATATTCGTTACCACGTTAATCAAATCGCGAAGAAAGGAATAAAAAAGGTTTCGAAGGAATTGAATAGTTGATCAAGTGATCCATAGAAAGATGCTTGCTTATCGCCATCGTTACGATATAAATTTGTTTATTTTTTTTTTTCTTTCTTTCTTTTACAACTATCGAAATTTAAAAAAATAGATATGAATGATTTCAATTGATACGATTCTTTGAAGATCCCCAATTGTTTCCAATTACGATGTTATTCGATCGGGATGAATTGATCGTGAATAGGGTAGTTTGATCGGAATAGAAATCAAATAAAATAAAATAATAATAAATGGAAAAAAAGAGAAGAAGAAAGAGAAAGGAAGAGAGAGGGAGAGAGAGAGAGAAAAAAATATATATATATATAAATTAAATTGATCCATCGAATATAAAAAGTACGAACGATGTTATTAACCTTCATCTTATTTCTTTATGTTTCATTCTCTCTCTCTTCTTTTCTCTTTACTTACGATGACTTGAAACGGCTTCGACGAGACGTTTATCGTCAAAGACGATAATTGAAGTAGACGTATTTGCAGGAAGCCTTTCAAAGCTGTCTTGCTATATGAGTTACATACAGTAAGAAAGTAAGAAAGAGAGAGAAAGAGAAAAGGAAAGAAAGAGAAACAGAAAGAGAAAAAGAAAAAGAAAATATCTAAAGAGGGGTAAAGAATGGTGGTGGTGGTGGTGATGGTGGTAGTGATGGGGTTAGGAGGAGTCATAGGAAAGACGAGAGAAAGACAACCGATTATTTCCCCTCAGTACGTCATTTATCATCGAGAACTGGCGTCCAGCAGCCGTAATGTTTTACTCGAATGTCGCAATATAGTAATGTACAAGACGTACAAGTAGAAAAGGATAATGGACGATAGAAATACATACATAGATACGTACATACATTCATATATATCTACGTATACACGTACATGTATACATATATATTTACGTGAAACTACATTTCCTTCTCTGGTCCACTACCCCCCTTTCCACCCCTTGTAAACCTCTGTAAACCGTCGTAAAACTCGTCGTAGCTATAACTCTTGGGAAGTGGGTGGATCATCGTTGTCGAATATCAAAAAGTCTATCGGAATAATCTTCCTACTGAATATGGTTTAAGGAAGAAGTAAGTACATACTTACTTACTTATTTACTTACTTACTTACTTACTTATTTACTTACTTGCTTAGTTAGTTAGTTAGTTAGTTATTTAGTTTCTTAGATACTTACTTACTGTGATCGATTTCGGAATCCTTCTTACGATAATATGTAATATTATTCAATCGTATCGCGAATTAATCTGGCCTATCGATTATTGAACGAATTTTTATCTATATACATAAGAGTCCTATATAACTCAATGAGATCGAGATAATAAAAGAGAGAGAGGAGTACTTGGGAAGAGATAAAGCAAAGGAGAGTAAGGATAGGTCAGTATCGTAATACTTTTTTGTTTTTTCTCTTTTTCTTTTTTCCAACCTGCGATTGATTTATTTTTTCTTACTAATAAAATTCTTCTTCAAGGAAAAATCTTTACTAATAAACTATAATAATGAGAATTGATGATATTTACTGTCACACGTAAAATATTATTATTATAGTATACATATTGATTATCGTCAACCATGACGTACATAATTAAAAATGTTTCAATGAAAAATATCTTTCTAATAGTATTTTCCTCTAACAGTTAGTACTACCTTTCTTTTTTATCGAACTAATCATGTATTTAACAATCTCATTAATTCAGATTATCAGGCGATAACAAAAAAATATATGTACATACATTTAAAAAGTTCAATATATACATAAGTATCTGCTGATTGATAATATTAATCTCCACCATTTCATTGTTTTTTCTTTTTTCACTTGTTTTACTTTCTACTCGAAAGATTTCATGATATTTCGTATGAACTATCGTGTTACTATGCTACACGAAATTGGTACTTCATATGCTATGATGTGTGCCAGATTCATAGAAACCGTACTACCATCGCCCCATTATGGTACACGTATCATGAGAACATAGAACATGAATCGCGTATCACAAATCATGATCATAAATCACTCAATCAATGCATTTCTAGTGCAAGCAACTTCACAATTTCCTTCCATCTCGATTGTACATCTTCTCTGAAGAGAGAAAGAGAAAGAGAGAGAGAGAGAGAAAGAGAAAGAGAGAGAGAGAGAGAGAGAGAGAGAGAGAGAGAGAGAGAGAGAGACAGAATGAACAAACACGATCGCTATGTAGTCTACTTTATAGCTTGTATATCCGTAAATAAAATACTCTAAACTATCCTTCGGATATCTAAAACAAAAAAAAAGAAAATTAAAATAAGAAAAAAAAAAGAACAATTATAAAAAATTGTTCACGTCGAACGGAAAAAAAATATATATTCGAAAGAAGTTATCTCGATATGAAATTACGAAACGCACGTCTGTCAAGGCTTTCATATATATATATATTTTTTTTTTCTTTTTTTTTAACAATTTAAATCGTCATTACATTCGTTCGTTCGTAATAGAGATAATTCGAATAATGTATATATATATATATTTTTCGAATATTCGAATATATATATATATTTTTTTTTCTTTTTTAAATCGAAGGATTAGTTATCAAAGCGATTTAAAACGCGAATTTAGCAATACTACGTACGCTTTACGAGAAATTCCGTGACACGGAAACGTTTGTCTTCGTTCGTTTAACGTCGACTACACGAAATCGTTTACGAGCTTGATTTCGTTTGATTCTCTTGGTTTTATAGTCGGCCAGATCCGTTCGAAGCTACAACATTAAAACAACGTTCTACTTACCTATCCGCATTACGACGATTGTTGGTTTAATGTAACGATATTTACGAGGTATCAATGCAACGTAATATCGGTCGTGACCTCTTTATTCTCTTATCGATGTCTATCTCTCTGAAGATTGCATAATCACGATTATAACGAGCATCACGACGATATCCTGTTACATACTTACATCGATGTAACGTTACAATTATTTTTAACGTTTGTTTTCGAGTCTTTAAAAATGTTTCGAGATATAAAACTAAATTTTAATATCGATTCGACGAAACGCATATGTGTCAGAAATGATTTATGAAATTTTTGTCGAACGATCAATGAGTGCGATTTGATTTCAATGAAGATTGAATCTTTGTTCTTTTTCTTTTTCTTTTTTTTTTGTTGTTGCTTTTTTTGACGAATGACCTCCCACCGAAATATATTCTACGTCATCGGAGCTTTCTCGTTGAATCGTATTATAAATTTCGTATAAATAAATTTTCTTATTAGAACTTCGTCGTAATGACAATGATCTTTATTCGAGTCG
Source organism: Vespula vulgaris (assembly GCF_905475345.1). Classification (NCBI taxonomy): domain Eukaryota; kingdom Metazoa; phylum Arthropoda; class Insecta; order Hymenoptera; family Vespidae; genus Vespula; species Vespula vulgaris. The sequence goes on from NC_066607.1 coordinate 1,843,490, forward strand.
ATCATGCGCGTATGATACGTTTTGTAATATTATTAAATAAGTTCCTTCCTTTGTAAAAGTTTACGAAAGCATCGGTTACGGCATAAAAATTTTTTTAGAACACTGACAAATGAAACAATTAAAAATGTCCGAACGAGGACGACGGCTACGACGACGACGAAACGTTCAAATGTCTCTTCTCTTGAAATTTAATTTACGAGGGATTCGTACAACCGTTTTTATGATTATTTCTAAAGAAATTAAAAAAAAAAAAAAAAGGAAAAAGAAAAATGAAATTGAAAAGGATTAAAAAACAAAAAGAGAGAGAGAGAGAGAGAAAGAAAAGAGAGAAAAAAAAGGAACAACCGATTTCGGCAATTATTATATTACAACGTATGTTTCTTTTTCTCTTTATTCCCTCTTCCCTATTATATCTAATTATTATAATAATTTAATAAATACGATACGCTCGATCTTCCTTTGAAACGTTGCAAAATTCTTCCGAGCGAGTGCACTTTTTTCACCATGGGGATTTTCAATTCGTGATATTACAAAATACGAGGTAACTTTATCCCCCGAAATTAAATATTTCGTTATCGCGCAAATATTTCGAAGTAACTTTATTATCATCTCTTACGCTTGCGGTTGAGCGTAAACGAAAAAAAAAAAAAGAAAAAAAAAAGAACGAAAGAGAGCAAAAAAAAAAAAAGAAAGGAAAAGAAAAGAAGAAAGAAAATAAGAGAAAGTAAACTTCTCCGAAGCTGTAAGAAATTTTTATCATAACGTTAAACAAAAAAAAAAGAAAAAGAAAATAAAAGAAAAGCTCACGAAGACGGTGTATCTACTTAGTTTCAATGATACCGATATAGATCTGCTCGAGCTACGAGATTTTTTTTATAATTCAATCTCACGAACAATAATAAGAAAGACAATCGAGAACAGACTCGATAGAGTAAGGAAAGACAGAAAAAAAAGAAAGTTAAGATCGGTGCGACTTCGTTCGACCAGAGGTGAGAGGGTAGAGGGTGGATTGGGGTGGAAAAGGGGTTGGATGGACGATCGATCGAGGTGAAAAACTCAGTGCCGTTCTTTCTTTCTTTCTTTCTTTCTTTCTTTCTTTCTTTCTTTCTTTCTTTCTATCTTTTTATCTTTCTCCATTCTATTTTATTTTACTCTTTCTCGTTCTTACAAGGGATACGGAAAACTTTAAACCCAGAAGGGATAGGATTCGCTACAAAGAACGTATTGGAGCAAGTTCATGATAACTATGTAGTTATCTATGTATCTAGAAAAGTATGTAGAACCCAACTAGTAGAGAAACACAAAGAGAAAAAAAGAGGGAGAGAGAAAGGAGTGAAAGAAAAAGAAAAAGAAAAAAAAGGAAAGAGGAAAAGGATATGAAAAGAATAAAAAAAGAGGAAAATGACCGATCGAAGATAAAAAGTCGCATTGATTTAGTCCATATTTTCTCGTTCTTATAATATCACGATAAAGATACGCTATGTTCGGTTGTGAATGTAATATTAATTCTACTTGTTTTTATTTCTCTCCCCCTCTCTCTCTCTCTCTCTCTCTCTTTCTTTGTATGTGTCTCTTTGTCTCTCTTCTCTGTCTTTTTTCTCTGGAAAAAAACATCAGGAGTGGTACAATGAAACGAGATGGCTATGATAAAGTTAAAAGAAGGATAACGAATTCGACGATATGGAAAAAAAATATGATCGAAGATGAAACATCGTATTAATTTATCCACATTGTTTTTTTCCTATTTATAATATTACGATAAAGTTATACTTTATCTCTGAATGTAAATAATACTATGTTTTTTTCTATCTTTTTTTATCCACTCCTTCTCTCTCTATATATACATATATATATATATATATATGTTTGTATGTATGTATGTATATATCCGCGTATGTTTTTCTTCCTTAAAAAAAAAAAAAAAAAGAGAGAGAGAGAGAGAAAAAGAAAAAAGATATCTTTAGAATGAAATGAGGTGAAAATGATAAAGTTAAAAGAAGGATGATGTGCAACGAAAATATGAAAAAATATTTTTCTTTTCCTGTGATATTACCACGGAGTTACATTTGTTGTTCTTTATTTGTGAATGCTATAATACTTTTTTATACTTTTTATCTTTCTTGTTCTCTCTCTCCCTCTCTCTCTCTCTCTCTTTTTCTCTCTTTCTCTCTCTTTATCCATCATTTCTTCTTCGAAAAAGAAAAAGAAAGGGAATACAAATCTTCGAAACGAAATAAGAGTGAGAATGATAAATTTAAAAAGGATAACGTGCGACGAGGATATCAAACAAAAAAACAAAAAAGATGCAATCGAAGATAAAAAAAATCGCATTGATTCATCCATATTTTGCTCTCCCTGTGATATCACGACGAAGTTACTATACTCGTTATCGTTTATCTCTGCTTACAAAAATACTTCTATTTGTTTCCCTCTCTCTCTCTCTCTCTTTATCTCTCTATCTCTTTCTCGCTTTTCCCCCAAAATAAAGAAAAATACAAAGAAAATACAATTCTTTAAAATTCGATGTGTTGAGAATGACAGAATTAAAAAAAGCATAAAGTGCATCGAAGATGTAGAAAGAGAGTGCAATCGAAGATAAAAAATCGCATTAATTTATTCATACTTCTTCGTTCCTATAATACTACGTTGAATTTACACTCGTTATCGTTTATCTCTGAATACGAAAATACTTCTATTTGTTTCCTTCTCTGTCTCTCTCTCTCTCTCTCTCTCTTTCCCTCTCTCACTCTCTATCTCTTTTCTCCCAAAATAAAAAAAAAAAAGGAAGAAAATACAATTCTTCGCATACATTGATATTGCAGAATGCAATGTATTGAGAATGATAAAGTTAAAAAAAGGATAATTTGCAAGGAAGATGTAGAAAAAGAGTGCAATCGAAGATAAAAAATCGCATTAATTTATTCATACTTTTTCGTTCCTATAATACCAAGTAGAATTTACACTCGTTATCGTTTATCTGTGAATACGAAAATACTTCTATTTGTTTCTCTCTCTCTCTCTCTCTCTCTATCTATCTATCTATCTATCTTTATCTCTCTTTTTCTTTCTCTATCTTTCTCTGTCTCTTTCTCCCTCATTTTATCCGACAATAAAAGAAAAAACAAAACAAAAAAAAAAAGGAAAGGAAAATACAGAAAAGAAAATACAGATCAAAGTTAGAGAAGTGTTGGTGGGCTGATCGCGAGAGTTGGCAAGGGTGAATAAGGGGTTGAAGAAGAAGATAATGGAGGGATGGTACACGTTAGAAAGAAACGAGGTGAGAATGGCAGAGTTAAGGGATATAACGTGCGTTTAGGACGCAACGAATTCGAAATGAAGACGTGAATGTGTGGAATAAAGAAAGGAAGAATGGGCGGTAAAGTGGGCGGAGTGAATGAGTGAGTGAGTGGGTGGGTGGGTAGGTAGGTGGGTGGGTGAACGAGTAAATGGGTGAATGAGTGAATGGGTGAGTGGGTGAATGGGTGAATGGGTGAGTGGGCGAATGGATGAGTGGGGGTGATCGTGTGTACTTATGTCTATCTCTACGTATGTTTGTGCGTGTGTATGTAAATAGATGCGTTTGTGCATTAGTAGTAGTAGTAGTAGTAGTAGTAGTAGTAGTAGTAGTTGTGTGCGAGATGAAACGCGAAAGCTTTCCCAGAATAATTGAACGTGGCTCGTCCCGATCGATAGTTCCTTTTCCGGTTGGAGTGTGCCGTTGGTAGGTGAGAGAGAAAAGGAGGTTGTTGGCGTTGGTTGTCGTTGGCACTGTTCCTTTTTCTTCTTCTTCTTCTTCTTCATCTTCTTCTTCATCTTCTTCTTTATCTTCTTTTTCTTCTTCTTCGTCTTCTTCTTTATCTTCTTTTTCTTCTTCTTGATCTTCTTTATCTTCTTCTTCTTCTTCTTCTTTTTAGTCGGTCGACGAGTGACTCGTACGAAACACGCGGGAAAAATAGGAAAAAGATAAAAGAAAAAAAAAGAAAGAAGAGAAAAGCTTTGGTCCACGGTAATATCATACTAGTCGCGTAGTTCTCTACGTCGTTGTCGTCTTTTCTTTCAACTCGTTTGGTTTTCATTTCCTAGCACGGATAAAACAGATATCTTGACTTATCTTCGCGACAAGCTTCGAGAATCTCTTCTGTTTTATACTTGTTGTTTTTCTCTCTTTTCCTTTTTTTTCTATTTTTTCTTTCCTCTATTTTGTTTTATCTATCTCTTGAAAACTTGAATTTCTTTCTTTCTTATTATTGTAAATCGATCGGTGCATAACTTGAACTTACGATGTTAACGTTTCGTTCGATTTACTTCCCATATACCAATAAATGATTTCGATTTATTTTTATTTAAGAATTTTTCTGTGTATATCGTAAATTAATTTCTAAATGAAATGTATCCATGAAATATCTATATGATATAAAAATTAATTAATTTTATATATATATATATATACACATATGTATGTATATAATTAATTAATTTTATATTTTTTATTGCAAGACAATGTTATGAAAAACGATAAGATCGAACGCGAACATATTTCTTTTCTTTCTTTCTTTTTTTTTTTTTTTTAAACCTCGAGAGAGAATATGAGAGAGAAAGAAAGAGAGTGATGAAATCTCAATGGAAAAGTTTTCAAGTCCAAAAAAGTAAACGAAAAGTATTATTGGTTAAAAGCTTACCTGGCCTTTAGCGACTACACACACACACACACACACACACACACAAAACACACAACCCGATAGATTTTGAACTAGACCAGCGAAGTTTAAAATACATACCCGATTTTTGCGTTAAAAGGTCGATGCTTTTATATAGTTCGTAGCAAACAAAGTACGAAGGGAAACGAGAGAGTGAGATAGGGGTGGAAGGAAGGGAGAGGAAGAGGGAGAAACAATACTATAGAGAGGGAGAAAACAATTAATTAATATTATCACGCGTATTGTTATCGACGTTACGGATTTCATAGTACGTTATCGTTATTGAATTAGAACGTTCTCCGAAAGCCGAGAACCATAGCTAACCATTTTGTAACTGTTTACATTATTTTCGTAAACACGAATCAATCGAATATTGCTATATCGAAGTATTGGAAATTAACTTATTCGGGTTCATTGTACGTTTGATCATTTAGCAAGAAAGAAGTTTCATTTGCATTATCAATAAAATCGAAAGATTACTGACTAGCAAAAGTAGTAATAATAATAATAATCATTGTAGTTATTATTATTATTATTGATTATTATTTTATAGATTAATAATAATAAAATAATAATGAATAATATGGATATACGATAGTATGCAATAATAAAATAATAATAATAATATTATTATAATTATTACTATAATTACTATTGTTATTATCATCCTCTTTTTGTGATTTATAAAATCGATAAAAGATATATCGACGTTTTGTATGTCGTATCATTAAGTTCTGATAAATTCGTTTGTATATCAAACGTTTATAAAAAAAAAAAAACAATTAAAAAAAAAAGAAAGTGTAACCGAGATATGGTAATAAAGAAATTCGATATAAAGAAATTTGCAACGAACGATAAGATACCGATCGAACCAATTTAATCGTCGTTAACCACTGTAACTACATTACCGACATTAACTTCTGTTTTGCAGTGCCGTCGATATGGTAGGAAGCAGCACCAAATCCGAATCGACGTTGCTGACCAGCGCTACTCGAGAGGATGCCGGCGTTGAGGTCGAGGTCGGCATTTGCAGAAGCTCATCCTACACGATACTTCCTGTTGAGAGCTGTCTACATCGTAACATAACCGATGAGGCCGTACGAAATTCGATCGATCGTCTCGCAGGATCGATCATTGGCAATCACATCGAAGAACTCGACGAACTCGATAATCCGAGAATCGATCGTGCCGATCTCCTGTCGAAACGTTTCTCCAAACTCGCAGGTGCTTTTAGGGCTCACCTATCAGGCAAAACTACCGGACACCATGGAAGTTGGCTGATAGAAACTCGCAGACGATGCTTGAAGATGTGCAGTAAGTTCAACAATCGTCGACCTTTTCTATTCGAATAAACCGGAAAAAAACAATCTCCACGGAGAATCGTGATATCTTCTCGAAACGTGATTCGATTAGATTGATTATTATTATTATTATTATCATCGTACGAAAAATCGTTTATTATTTTTCGTCTATCGTTATCCGAAACGGCTACTTTTCATCGAATTTAGTTATCAAAGAAAAAAAGGAAAAAAATTGAAAGATCTCCGATAGAGAACGAATTTTTATGGGGATACATGATGGTTTAGGCGGAAGGGGAATATTCTTTTGTTACTCTATCTTCTTTTTTTCTTTCCTTTTCTCGAACCTCGCGAGTTTAACACGTTTATCGTGGTAAACGTACGTATATTATTTTTTATCGTCGTAATCTTATAATTAATCTTCTTTCTTATCGTCGATCGTTGAGTACTCGTTAACCGATCTAAAATAATTAAATCTATAAAAGAGATCTATGTAGATCGTATTTACTCGATAAATTCTTTTATTATGATTTTTCTATTCGCTCGACTCGCGTAAATTATATTATTACGAAAGTTCGTTTTTATATGTCGTTTTCGCGTGTTTAATGTCGTAATGCTTTGGTTTCATTGGTGCACGTATTCGTTCGTCGACGTCGCGACACATTAGCAATTTTTATGCGAAATTCTTAGCCTGTGTTGTGTCGAGTATTATAGCGATGGCGCACGAGTAACTTCTTTCACATCGGAACAGTGACGCTTTTCTGGAATTTCTACTGAACGGTAAGTTGTCTTTTTCACGGATCCTCCTACGGCTATGTGCATCCAAGGATCGGCCAGGTTTTGATACTTTAATATAAAACGTAGAATAGAATTTGACGATACTCAAAAGAACGAGTAAAATCATTCCTTGATAAATATATTCTTATATTTTTTCTTTTGTACATATGTATATATTTATATATATATATATATGCATGTATGTACATAGACGTTTGCATAGAAAGCACACACAAATATGCACTTATTATGCATACTTACCTTATTATACCTATATATACTTTTTTTTATTTGTATATATTATATATATTTTTCTATTTCCAAATATCATAACAATATTTAGAATATAATATTCTAAGCGTCATAAACTATCTTTAAAAAAGATATATTTAATATTTACTTATTCGCAATAAGGCAGTACGACTTACGAGTGAATTTGAATAAACGATATGAAATTTTCCTTGATATCTGCCATAACAAATTTTTCAACGTTTTATTCATCGTAGTACATCGACGTCGAATGTTTCGATCTTATGAAAGATTTCCTTTTTTTACAAACGACGACGACGTAAGCAAGCAAGCAAGCAAGCAAGCAAGCAAGTACGTACGTAAGTACGTAAATACGTACGTTCGTCGACCCGATGTTGTTTAAGGTCGACAGCAAAACGGTGCAAAGGCCACCTTAGCCTGATTTGCGTGCGAATTATAAGTAACTTATTCGTCGCACGACACCGTCGCGTTTCGTAAATCTGAGCGTTTATATTAAAAGAACGAAAACGAGAAAAGGAAATGAAAAAAAGAAAGAAGACAAATAACGAAGTAAACAGCAAAGAATTTAATAAATACTCGCGTTTCAAGCGTCTCTTTTTATTTTTTTTTTTTGTCCGGATTCTATAATTGTTGTTGTTGTTGTTGTTGTTGAGTCGTTCGATCGGTTCGTTACGATTATTATCGAAATCATCGAGTATGGATAAGTACTTCCTTCCTTGAGACTACTCACACGCAAAGAAGGAAAAAGAAAAAAGAAAATAACAGAAAAAGAGAAAGAAAAGAAAGAAATAAAAAGTATGTTATTAGATGACGATCTAATTAACGAACGCTATTAGGTCTACTAGGCTCGTTATTCAATCGTTATGAATGAACGATCTCTTTTAATGACGAATTTCAATAGAAGAAGAGAGACGGAGAGAGAGAAAGATCGATAAAAAGAGATAGCTACAGAATATTCTTTACGGTTCATTTTTTTCATTCACGTTGATTGTCGTTTTAATTCTCACAGTCTTTTCTTTCTCCTTTTTTTTTCTCTTACCTTAATAATCACAACAGAATTTTCATTATTTTTCATAATTCGCAATTTCATATTTCTTTTTTTTTTTCTTTCATTGAAAAGAAAAGAAATCATTGGAAGGTAATTAATGATCGATCGTTGACCAGCTCGTTTCCGCTATAAAAAAAAATTGTTTCATTATCTGCCTTATTAAAAATTTATCTACTTTCCTATTTTATTATCATTTAATTGATAATATTAAAATCCCATTGGTCATAGATGACCGATCATTGAGATCATACCTACATGCAATACATCTATATCGTAGTCGATATCGAAATTAGTACACCAAAATTAATCGATTGCGTTTTCCTTTGACAAAACTTATCGAGAATTTCGATTTTAAATTGTTTCGACGTTCTCATTATTGCAACTGATGTATTATCGCTGATACGTGATTTTAATCCAAAGAAAATTAACAAACTCCACTTCGAAGAAAATTAACAAACGGGAACCCTTTTTAATTAACAATCATGTCCGTTTATAGACTTTAAAAGCTTTCTGCTTCTGCCGTTAGTGTTGTTGCTCTTTTGCGAACGAGTTCGGTTTGCCTGATTTTTTCTCCTTTTTCTTTTTTTCTTCGGCTCTTCCTTCTTCTTAAAACCTCACCCCACCCTCTACGTCTTCCAACCCCCCACCCTACCACTCACGTGCCACGTTCTCGCGCGATCCTCGTTCATTTTCACCTTGGAATTCCAGTTCGTTCGAAGTAGGCCCATTCTCTCTCTCTCTCTCTCTCTTTATTTCTTTATCTTTCTCTCTATTCCTATCTCTTTCTCTCATATCATTCATTCTTTCCCGTTCTTCATTACGCGAGAAAAATCGCGAATCGCGTTGATCGAAAGAGGAAATAGAGAATAAGTGGGGGAGATGTTAGGAGAGGGGAGAAGAGTAGGGGATGGTACGATGAAGAAATCGCGAGAAAGAAAAATAAACTAGAGAGAGAGAGAGAGAGAGAGATATTGAGAGAAGGGGTGGGGAAGAGGATATGCAACGGGACGAAGAGAAACGCGCGCGTTAACCAGGTGACGTCGATATCTATCGAAACGTGCGATTTCGAGACGATGTTTGCGAGATGGAAGAAAGAAAGAATGAAAGAGTGAAGTAAAGAGAAGAAGAGGAAGTGGAAGAAAATGAAGATGAAGATGAAGATGAAGATGAAGTTGAAGATGAGGAAGAAGATGAAGAAGAAGAAGAAGAAGATGAAGATGATGATCGGAATCTGTTGCTCGGTAAAGCGAGGTAAACGGACTGTGGGTTTGTTTACTGCGCATTTCGAACGGAGACGAGAAGCAAGAGAAGGGAAGAGAAAAAAACAGAGAGAGAGAGAGAGAGAGAGAGGATACTCGTGGCTCCGGGAGTGAATGACCGAGCCCGAAAAGCAAGTTCCTCTTCTTATACACATACGACGCATTGGCTCATACATAGATACATATACATACGTAAAAACATACACGTACATAGATAAACGCATATGTAGATATCTTCTACCTTTTACCTATACCCGTAAGTACGATGGAGTTAACGCGTTTCGCGCTAACGAGCCGCTTCGTTATGATTTTTGTCGAGGATCTACGGTCAAGCGCGGATGTAGATGTGGTAATCGTACGACTTTCTTATTTTTTTTTCTTTTTTTTTTTTTATTCTTTGTCTTTATCTTTTTCTTTTTTTCCTAATTTCGAACGATATCTATCTATAATTTATTTACCTATGTCGCGATCTTCTCGATCATCTCGCTGATATATCGTCGCTCGTTTCGATTAAAGATCGAACGTTCGAAATTTAAACGACAGTCGTCCGTTCGCCTCCATTCGTTCTTCTTTCTCTTCTTTTCTATCCTTCTCTCTTAAAAATTATCGATAATTAATTCTCTGTCGATTAATCGCTCGATCGTAAATTCGCTGTATCCTTTCCGCGTCTTAGAAATACGCGAAGAAGATAAGAAAACGTAAGATGAGAAAACGTAAGATAGATAAGAAGCGTTGCATCAAGCAGGATCAATGATTTTTTTTCTTTCTTTCTTTCTTTCTTTCTTTCTTCTTCTTTTAATCCAATGATTATTTATTCGTACAATTTTATATCTTCGTGTACGTGCGAAATTAGTCAATTCTCAATTCGAGAGTCCCGTGGAGGATGAGATTTTCTTTAACAAAATTTTCTTTTGCTATATCGAAAGAAAAAAAAAAAGAAAGAAAGAAGAATGTTTTTTGTGACATCGAACAAAAAAAAAGAAATTCTGTGCACACCTACGACGAACGGAATTGATGGAAGAAGGAGAGAGAGAGAGAGAGAGAGAGAGAGAGAGAGAGAGAGAGAGGAAAGAAAATTCGCGAGATCAAAAAAAAGAAATAAAAAATTCTGTGACGCGATAATATCGTCGTAGCAAACATAACTAACGGATTTATTCGTTTAACGCTGTCGCGTAATAAAAGAAGATTTATTCGATACGAATAAATTTCGGCCGATCGTGTTCTATCATATTTGCGTTAACATCTTCATAGAATCGAATCTTCGCTTTAACCGATAAGAAGGATTTTCTATTTTCTCTTCGGTATTAGAAATCGCTATATCTACAATATGTATCAAAATAATAACGATGTAGAGCGTGCGAAACGTTAGTTCGAAATTCGTGTCGAGAGTTTCGCTTGTATCATCGAGTACGATTATACGAAGTGTTTCTCATGCTGGCGTAAAAAAAAAAAAAACAAAACGCATTTAAAAATCTAATATTTATCGCATACCTGTGTGCTGCCTGCATATGTGTGTATGTGTGTATAGGTATATATGAAAAGAATGTTTGGCGCTTAAAGATTTAAGGAGAACGTCGAGGAGACCTTTTAAAGATCAGTCACTTAATCTCGCCATCTCTCGTTTACGGTCACTCGTTTTTCATCAATCGAGCGTAGATCTTATCGTAAAAAGATAAGATCGTAAATGTCTAACCTCGGACACGACGAACGCAGGATAGGGAAACGAGTTCTCTTCGCCGTTCTATGGATGACTACTGGTATCGCGTGTGTCTCGTCTTTCGTAAAAGAGAAAAAAGAAATAGAAACAAAACAGAGGAAGAGAGAGAGAGAGAGAGAGAGAGAGAGAGAGAGAGAGAGAGAGAGAGAAATAGTGAAGGTGCCGTAAAGCGTTTATTATTATTATTATTATTATTCGGAGTGTACGACGTATGATAGAGAAAGAGGATCTTATTTGTCTCTCGAACATATCGCTTCTTTCTCTCAGAAGCTTTCGGTTGTACTTGAAGAATAAGAAAGAGAGAGAGAGAGAGAGAGAAAGAATAAGAGAGAATAAGAGAGAGGGAGAAAGGGATGAGAGGGGAGAATTTTCTGAGAGACCTTGGCTGACGTTTTGCGTCTAAGGGAGAGAGATACAAAGAGAGAGAGAGAGAGAGAAAGAGAGATAGTACGTATAACTCTCTCTCTCTCTCTCTCTCTCTTCCCTTTCTCTCTCTCTTTTTCTCTCTCTCTCTCTCATCTCATTAGCTTTTACGAGCCTTTATGCTCTCCTGACGGCGCCGAACCGTCTTTTACTGCCCGTTCATCTCGCCGAGTTAATCGTAAATCCATCTCCAGCGCGTCCACCGTTTCGTCTCGCTATCCACCCTTCTTTTTTCTTTTTCAGAAGACAGAGAATAAGAAAGAGAGAGAAAGAGAGAGAGAGAGAGAGGTTGCAGGGACGAGACACGCTCTCGTCTTTCCCATCGATCTCGCGTTCGTTCGCGTTTTACGAGACTTTGTGCAATGGAATCTGCACGCGAGATTTACACGTGAGAAACCAAGAAAATATCGATCGGTCGTTAAATTCGGTCAAAGGTTACGACTTACGTCTTATAAATCCTATCTAGCTACGTTTTTGTTTCTTCTTTTTTTTTTATTCTCTTCTCTCTCTCTCTCTCTCTCTCTCTCTTTTTTTTCTTTTTTTTTCATCTACTTTTTCTCTCGCTTTTATTTCGTCTGTAATAATTCGCCTTCTCTTCTCTCCGAATTCTTTCTCGAACGAGCGGAAATCATTTTTTTTTCTTTTTTTTATTGTCTTTTTCCTCTTCTTAATTGCTTTTTTATCTTTTTTATCTTCCTTCCTTCTTCCTCTTTCCTCCTATAACACCTACCCCTTCCTCACCTTCGATTATCGTCATATTAAACGTTATCTTCTTCTCAATATCATAGAATAAATAATTGAGGCATTATTGTTGGATCATTAAGTGGAATACAATGACAATAGTAATATTTGTTTATCGATTGGTCGGATTAGTAAATAGAACACTTGAAAGAAATAGAGATATTGATAGCTTTATGTATCCTACGTACGTATATATGTATGTACGTATGTGGTTCGCATGCACGCTCGCGCAATATGAAATTTAATAGAGACGAATAATTCGTTAGTAAAACGAATAAATTCGCTAAATATATTACAAGAAACATCGCCATCGTCGACCTTTTATTATTACTATTTTTATGTCCTTCGCAATGAAATAAACAAGTTTTTCTTCGGTATATCGAACGACGTTCTAAACATTATTTCTTCGTGCGTCGCTTTCGTTCGAATTATCTATTACATTGTTAAACTACTATAGCATAATCGTATAATAGTCGATAGTCTTTAAACATTATCTTTCGTAGTTGTGTTAGATGCTATTTACGCCATTTCTAATACGATTTATCGTACGAAATAAGATTTAGACGCATAGTTAGACGCTAATGTAATGTATACTGTACTACGTATGTAAGTAAATCTATCTATACGACGATTCCGATTTTGCATTCGGAGAAAGGAAAAGCAAAAGGGGTAGAGAGGAGAGGGTGGTGGGAGAGGGAATGGAGGGGGAATTACAAGACGGAGAAACATCCACGGTTTCTTGCGTCAGAAGCTCGATTCTTTCGTTCGATGGAGGGCCAGTAATATGCGAAGATAGATAGAACGAGAGAGAGAGAGAGAGAGAGAGAGAGAGAGAGAGAGAGAGAGAGAGAGAGAGAGAGAGAGAGAGAATAGACGAAGAAAAGGAAAGAGAGAGATAAAAAGAATGAGAGAAAGAAATAGTAAAAGAGGAAAGCATTAATCAAAGCGCACGTGCCAATATAAAATTGAGTCACCATATACATATATGTGTGTGTGCGTGCGTATACATATATACGTATACACATATATATCTATATATTTAGCGTGGTTAAAAGTAGGTCGTAGTAATTTTCGATGATTTTATTTACGGTTAGAGCAAACATGTTTACTACGCGGTTCGTGCGACCGATTTTAGCGGAAGAAAATCGTTTGTTGGTTTCTTCGTCTTCTTCGTCTAATCTGATCTAATAATGACGTGTCGGGTCGATTCATCGTCGGTATCAAATTTACCATCGGAAGTAAAGAAAATATTGAAAGGGAGATTGAATCTCTCTCTTTCTCTCTCTCTCTCTCTCTCTCTGTTTCTCTCTCTGTCTCTCTCTCTTTCTCTCTCTCTCTCTGTATCTATCTGTCTCGAAGGCGAGGCGCGGCCTCTATTATCGCACACAAACTGTACGCATAACTTCGATGCTGAGTCAGCGAGGCGACGAGGAGCGCGTGTTTCTCGAGGCGGAAAGCGGCGGGGGCGGTTTTTCGTGCTCTTTCGACGCTTCACAACTACGATCACACATTATACGTACGTAGAAATACAGATGCAATCGCTCGCGCGTTTAGGATATGTGTAAATACAAATTATAACGACGTATATCATATCACGTGCGAATAAAATATAGATATGTGTACGCACGAATTGTATACATTTGTGTTGTGTACATTTTATCATATTCGTCATGTATACGTATGTATGTATGTATGTATATACGTACATATGTTTGTAAATATATATAGTACTTACTATTTCAACACGTTCATATACGAAAATGTACGAAATTAATATTACACGCGATTTGAACTCATTAATTATATATGTGTGTGTGTGTGTATGTATGTATAAATACATATGACGTATGTTGTATATTACATATACATATAGCACACAAGACGTACGTATACACACCTACGCGCATCTATCTCTTGCATATGAGAACGTAGGTCGGTCCTCCTTGTAGGCAAAGGAAGGAAGAAAGGAAGGACAAAGAAACGACGTAGTAGTAAGATACGTCGTAGGTAGCTTTCTCTCTCTCTCTCTCTCTCTCTTTCGATCTCTTTCTTTCTCTCTCTCTCATTCTCTCTCTTCTCTCTTCTCTCTGTCTCTGTCTCTGTCTCTCCGACTACGTAGGCACACACCGCGAGTTCAATGGCTCGAACGCGTCAGACGGTTCAGTCGTTCGCCGACCGTGCGCCGCGTCGGACGTGTTTTTGTCGGTGTATTATTATTTTGGTGATTTTTCTAGTATCTCTTTTTCCGATCGTATTTCTCCCCACGATCGTTCGCATTTACTATTTATCGATATACGTGGTACGTATTTTCTCCTTCGATACGTGTGTGTATATATATATATATATATAATATATATATAACGCGTGTGTACATGTGTATATTTGCATAAAAGAAATAAAAGAAATACTCGGTGAAATATAAAAAGAAAACAACGATTCTCGCGTGATATCGTTATTGAGAGTAAGAGAGAAAGAAAGAGAAAGAGAGAGAGAGAGAAAAAGGGCGGTTAACAGATTTTCCTTCTCTCTCGCTCATTCGACAGCGTGCGCGCGCATGCGCGCTTCTTTCTTCCGTTGTTTGACGCCATATTGCCGGGCACGCGAATGAATTTCGCGCGCCCTTCTTTCTCGAACTCTCTCACGTGCGTTTGTTTCTTCATTTGTTTTCGTTACTTCTTGTTATTTTCTTATCGTCCTTTATTTATTTATCGATCTAGTTGTATCGTTCGATGATGTAACGACGGGTAACGGTTACGAACGTTTCTACGATTCGGTCAGTGAAAATCTCTGTGTATAACCAAACGAAAAGTGTATCCCTTTCGATGTGTAATTCGCTACTCACACATCGTTGTGTTGTTTCTATATATAAGTGAGTGCGTGTGTGTAGTGCGTGCGTGTCGTTCGTTCGTTCGTTCGTTCGTTCGTTCGTCGTTCGTCATTTGTTCGTCGTTCGTCGTCGTTCGTCGTTCGTTCGCGAACCGGTTCAGTCCTTTTCGTCCTACCGTCGCGTCTCTTTCCTTTTCGATCTTTCTATCTTGAAGTTTTTCCGCGATCAGATCCTCTTCGTAATACGTAGTGAGTGAGTTGAACGTTGAAAACGTGATCAATGACGATAATGATAATGATACGTGCGTGAAAGGAAAATGTCCGTCGTTGCGTCGTTGTTATTGTCGTCGTTGTCGTCTTCGTCGTCGTCGTCGTCGTTGTCGTCGTCGTTGTCGTTGTTTACAAACAGATCGCTACGTGACACGTTAGGAGGGTGACCTTGGCGGAAAGAGAGAAAGATAGAGAGAGAAGAAAGGACGGAAGAAAAAAGTGGAAGGTAAATCGAGAAGCTACTACGTTTTTCATTTTCTATCCTTTTTCACTTTTTGTGAAACTTGTGTTTGTTCTTTTTTCTTCTTCTTTTTTTTATTTATTTATTTATTTCATCTTGTTTCTCTTCTTTCCTCTTTTTTATGTTTCTTTTTTCTTTTCTTTTTTTTTCTTTTTTTTTTTTGGCTCGTGTTTTTTTATCGTAGATCAACCAACGTAAAAGAGCCCGAAACAAGATTTTTCTCTCTATGACAAATAAACAAGTAGAATTTTCTTTCGAAGTAGACGAGCCGAGAAAGCGACCCGTGTCGATGTTTATCGCTTTGTTGTTTTGGACCGTCTTTACGGTCCTTGAAACGAACCTCGTAAACACGGATTTATCTTGGAGGTTAGGATGAGACGTCGTTGCGTTACACGCGTTACCAACCAACCTATGTACTACGCACGTTTGATGTATGTATGTATGTATGTATGTATGTACCTACGTATATATGTACGTATGTACACGTCTCTCTACGTACGTACACATGAATAAATTCAACGTATTTATATGTGCTTTTTTCCCCATGTAAGCTTGTGATCTTATTTCTATGTACGTATATACGTTATACAAACATATATATATACATATATACTAAACATGTATGTATGTATGTATGTATAGACATACACATAGATATATAGTTCTGAGATGTAAAGAGATCGATCTTACGGTGCGTCCACGCGTAGGTGTACATACGAATCGTAAATCTTCGAAGCATTGTGCTCGCTTTTCGATCGAGCCATGACGCGTAATAAACCTTTTGATGCGTCCTCTGGAGATTTATGTCGAAGATTCTACGAAGGATACGACGGGATTTATGTATGTATGTATGTGTGTCGTTATGTATATACATTCTGAAGAAGGAACGTAACGTTCGATTTCCGATACTCTCAAAGGATATTCTTTCGTCTTTTCGTCGTATGCTTTTTCGTGGAATGCTAACGATTTTTTATTTCCTGTAATTCTCCTTTCTTTTCTTTTCTTTTCTTTTCTGTTTTGTTCTGTTCTGTTCTTTTTTCATCATTTCGTTTCTTTTCTCTTTTTCGTTCCTTTTTTTTTCACTCTTCTGTTCTTTCTTTCTCCGTCTTCTCTCTCTCTCTCTCTCTCTCTCTCTCTCTCTTTCTCTCTTTTTTCTTCACTTTTATTTCTTTTATTCGTAATTTCTTGCTTAATACATATTGTACGTATACATGTATTTTTATTTCGTAAGATGTATACGTCTCGCGTTAAGTAGAACGCGCGTGTACGTCGACGATTTCGTTATTTTTCATGAAAACGTCGACAAAATTTTTCTACATATTTTCTGTCGAAGTTCCCCATAGAAAGTCGTGTATCGTCGTTGCGCAAATTTTACTTCCGATTGACAGAAATATACCGTGTCGATTACGATACATCATATATGTATACATACATACATATATATATATACACTTTTCTGAGAAGAATGAGTTTATTTTTAGATTCCAGTTAATATACATACCGCATATATATATATATATATATATATATATATATATATATATATCAAGCCACTTTCTCAACGCATGTTGCCAGATAAGCGGTTTCGCGGAATAAAAAGAATAAATAACCTAGGATAAAAAAGAGAGGATAAAGAGAAGGACGGCGTGAAACGAGCGACATACATAGGCGTAGCCACCTAAGATCCCCTTTTTGATAGGATCGACGTTTTAAGGGTCCCTATCTTCTCTCACCTCTCCTATCCCTCTGTTTTTATAAAAACGAGGAAACACATACATATATATATCCTGTGTATATATACATTTGTGTTCTGTCTTCGTATTATAACGGTCTACACAGCAACGATGATCATTATAATTGTGATGATGATGATGATGATGATGATGATGATGATGATGACGATGACGACGACGACGACGACGACGACGATGATGATTATTATGATGATGACAACGATAATGATGATTATTATTATGATGATGATGATGATGACGACAATAATGATTATAATTATGATGATGATGACAATGGTGATGATGATGACGATGATGGTGATGGTGATGGTGACGGTGATAATGATTGTTATTATTATTATGATGATGATGATGATGATGATGGGGTTCAGCGTCGCTACGCCGAGTGACAACGGCCTGTCAAGCCTAACGGATCAGAGATGCGAATATTCGAAAACCTTGTCTGTTTTGCTTGACGCGCCGCTTGACTCTCGCACCAACGAATGAAACTAACGAAGTTTTATAGAAGCTAAGAAAATATAAGAAATTCTCACAATAAGTCGGGATCAAAGATCGGCCGATTTGCAATTCGCAATTGCAACTTGAAATAGACGAAGATGACAACGACGACAATGACGAGGACGACGACGACGATGACGATGACGATTACTAAAATAATAATTTTTTCTTTCTTTTTTTTTGTTTAATTATTTTTATCGACATCGATTCGTTTGATATCTTTATTCTCGAATGTAAGAAAGAGAGAGAGAGAGAGAGAGAGAGAGAGAGAGAGAGAGAAAATTGAAGCATAAATACGTACATGCGGATTTCATGTTTTCTTGTTACCAGTTAGTAATGAGTCATTACTATAATGACACATATAATTTAACCTAATGAAATATACACTTGTCGTGATATATATATATACACACATACGTAAATATATGTGTTATATAGATCCGTTAGATTTTTTGTAATTATGCGAGTGTTATTTATAAATTCAGAGAAATAGAGAGAGAGAGGTGGGGGGGGGGGGGGGAGAAAAGAATAAGAAAAAAGAACAGAAAGAAAGAAAATAAATAAGACTTGCAACAATTTTTGTCATTCGCATTGACATTCGCCGACGTAGTATTCAAAAAACTAGTCGCCGCACGGTAACGGCCTCGTTTCGAAAGACCTTCGCGGATCATAACGGTCGTTCGTTTGCCATGACCACGTAAACATCGTTACAATCCTTCTTGTTATACACACACATACAAGCTATGTAAGTATATTAGTAGTTCGTTTGCGAAGCTTCCGTCTTTACCGACATTTTATATATTGTTATATGCACTTTACGTTGGCATCATTTTCTGGCATTCACCGACTCGTAATAAACTTCTTCTGTAGAACCAGATCTGCGGAACATATGTACTTACGTACATACATATATACATATATACATACGTTCAGACATCCAAATACGAGAGGGGAGAACGTAGTAAATCAAATAATTGGGCGTTAATCTCCGAGGAATTTTGGAGGACTCATCTCTCATTGGTTGTATTATTAATAGAGATTCTAATTTTGACGCGGGCGTATAATTTAAATATCACGTATCTACGTTTGACATTTCACGAGTTCTGTTAACGATAGCCACGCCTCTCCTACCACCCTTCCACTCTCTACCCCTATCACCAACCTCCCCTATTAATTATTCATTATCAAATGACAGCTGAGATTACGTAAATTATCTAAATTGATATATCGTAGTATAGTATAAAAATGTTTGTAGGTTGAAATGTCGTCGAATTGCATCGACCCACATACATACATACATACACATACATGTATATGTCTCTCTCTCTTTCTCTCTCTCTCTCTCTCTTTATAAATATACATCGGAACGTTCCTCATTTTTGCTTCTTCGCCGAGAGAAAAATCATGCTACATTAAAACGTAGTTTGTTTACAGCTAAATCGTATCCGAGGTAACTTGAGCGAGTACTTGAAATGAAACGAGGTAAAATCCTAGCTCGGAGAAATATATAGCACGGGAGAGACGTCTCTCTCTCTCTCTCTCTCTCTCTCTCTCTCTCTCTCTCTCTCTCTCTCTCTCTCTCTCTCTCTTTCTCTCTCTCTCTCTCATTCACACATAACAGACATATACACACGTTCTCGTTCGCGTTAAGCGTGCTAATCGTTATCGGGGTTTTCTGTTTGCACGTTTACAGCATGCAGACTTAACGAGAACTTTGGCGCGCGAATACTCGCAAAAATCTCAAATTGTTTTCTCTATCATCACCACCACCCCCCTCTTCACTCCTTTCCCCTTCTCTTCTCTTCTCTTCTCTTCCTCGAATCTACTTGTTTCATTTTCTTTCTTTGCTTTCTCTTTTCTTTTCTTTCTCTTTCTCTTTCTCGTTAACACGTTTCTCAACATTATCTTCGTTTCTTGTAACAACGTTGCGATGATAACGATGAAAGACGATTTTGCTTCGTAAAGGTCATAAATATCTCTACTCGAGAACGACGATATGTTTAAACGATTTTATTGACATATTCGAGAAATCATGTCAGTGGAATCGTTATCGCTCTTCCTTCGTACACTAATATTACGCGATATCAATACGAGTAAATTGATATATAAATAGATCGGTAAAAGTGTTTTGAGGAAATCGCGTATACATATGTAAATCGCGATTGTCGTGGAAAATCGATTTAATCGTATTTTCCATAATTTTATTAGGGAAATTCGTTAGAAACGTTTCTAATTTGTTGGTCGAAGTCAATATTCGCGTTTCTCTCGGTTGGTTGGTTGGATGGATGGATGGATGGATCTATTCGAGCTATGACAAGACGAAGATAAAAAGAGAGAAAGAGAGAGAGAGAGATAGTTCGTAAATGGCAATCGAATGCAGAAAGGATAATAGATTAATCGATTTTTCATTTCGAAGTCATTTCGGGTCGAACTTTTTCAAGGGACGACATATATATCCATCGAACGTGGGTGACCTTGTTCTTAGTCGAAACGAACGTCGAACGATTGGTAACATCTGTGCGCGTTACTTTTTTTTTCTCTCTCTCTCTCTCTCTCTTTCTCTATCTCCCTCTTTTTTCTTTTCTTCGAATTTTCAATAAATACACATTTCCCACGTTATTTTATCCTTCGGTCGCTTTCAAACGATCCTATTTCTTCTTTAGAACTTCAAAAAAAAGAAAAAAAAGAAAAAAAAGATCGTACTTCAATCGTATTTACATCCACGCAAAATTTCACGGTAATCGTAAGCATCGTATCGTCCGATGTTTTATCTCGTTCGTACGAATTTTTATTTTAGAATTTTCACTTGGATAAAAAAAGAGAAGGAAGAAGAAAAGTGAATGAATGAATGAATGAAAAAAGGAAAGAAAGAAGAAAGAAAAGAAATCATGAACGATCGAAATACGAATGACAATGCATAGGAGGGAGATACACGCACACACGTATGTATACGTATGTATGTATGTATGTAAGTATGTATATGTGTAAATGTTCGAAGTGTCGTTCGACGAATCACGAATTAGGAAATCGATCGATCGATTAATTAATTTGCCTCACGCGTTCGCCTTAATTGCTCGGTCAGCGAGGAGAGCATGGTATAGTACAGTGCGGTGCGGTGCGGTGCGGTGCGGTGCAGTGCGGTGCGGTACGGTGCGGTATGGCGCCACACGCATCGGTGGTTTAGCGTCGCTGATTAATCATCGACCTCGAGAGGAATTTTCATATCTTCTCACAACTCTAGCAAACGTTTTAACCGTGAATATCGGTGTGTCTCTCTGTGTGTATGTGTGTGTGTGTGTGTGTGTCTATAGAGACAGAGAAAATGTCGTTGCGCGGAAACGAGTTCCGCGATACTCTTCCGCGACGCGGAATTATGCGATGTCACCTCATTTTTGAACTGTATAATATCGCCAGTTATCATAGTTTTTTTTTGTAACTGAACGTAGAATATCTCTCTCTTTCTGTGTGTTTTACTCTTAATCCCCGTAAAAAAAATCTGATAAGTAACTTTATTCATCGTGTTTTCAATCTAGAATTGTCGACTCGATTTAAATGTCCGTCTCTCGGGTATAATTAAAACGGATTGATAGTCATATTAATAAGAAAAATATTCTCGAACGAGATGGCTAATTAAACGGAGGAAAAAGATATACAGGGGGGGAAAAAAAAGAGTGAAATTTAAAAAAAGAAATAATGATAAAAATAAAAAATAAGAAAGAAAAAAGAAACATGAGAAAAAGATGGAAACAAAAATAACGAGAAAAACAATGAGCGAAGAAAAAACGATCGTATAAACGATTCAGTAACGAACGAATAAGATTAACACAAGAGGTCTTACATATCCTATTTACTTCGATTCGAGTTTACGTTTCTAGACGACTTGCAGGGTTTATGTTCTGTTGCATCACACATATACACATACACACTGTCGTCGCGATGAATTACGTTATGCATGCGAACGGATGGTAATCTTTCATATGCCGAACGGAAAGTGTGCATATTTATGCATCGCTTTATATTACCGCAACGAACACCTGTCGCAATATCAAGAAGGGAAAATAAAGATAACGTAAGTCTACTATCGATAATGACTTTCTCGTATAACTATTGTTCGACGTATTCGTGCCACCTACGTACACGGTTTAAATATGTCGTCGTTGTCGTCGTCGTCGTCGTCGTCGTCGTCATCGTCATCGTCTAGACGAGTTACCGAACGTATAAACGCGATAATGTACTGAACATGATTTTAATCGTTTTTATCCGTTTTCGAATCGCAACCAAGCAAGATAGCAAACACGACACGGACACGACATTACACGACAATTAACGAGCAACACTTCCGTATTTCGAATCTTTTTTGTAATTCGATAGGATCGTCGTCTTTACCGTTATTCAAATCCTTTTTCTTTCTTTCTTTCTTTCTTTTTTTTTTATCGGATTAGAAAAAAATATTTGCTATTAGATATCCACAAGATGGCGTGATAGAGGAGGAGAAGAAGAGAGGATGGAGTGGGTGGTGGAGGTGGTTGGTTGAATGGGTGGGAGGGAGAGGAAAGAAGAGAGAGAGATAAACAAACAACACCATCGTCGTGTTCTTCTCTTCTTCACTACTAAATTTAACATGAGCATTCATATCAACGCGAAGTCGTCGTCTCGTCGTCGTTGTGTCGTTGTCTCGTCGTTGTCGTCGTCGTCATCGGAGAATTCAATGTGGATCGTACGAGGCGTAATTTGATTCTCGCTTTTGTTATCGGAGCAAAGGAGAGAACACGTGCAACGACGACGACGAAACGACGAAGAAGACGAAGATGACGAGGAGGAGGAGGACGACAACTGTGTGATGTCTATAAAGTGCGTTGCCTTTATTATCGTCGGGCATATATATGTATATGAATTTTTTCAAATATTCTAATGCGAGATAACATCCCATTAGTGTTGGAAAGTATGATAGATTGTTTGTCACACGCATATATATGTATATATGTGTGTATGATGTATGTACATAAATATATATATAGAAAGAAAATGTAATGAACGATTTATCATACATGTGTGGATGTATATACTTTTTCCATATTCTTTATTTTATTTATATACATATATATATATGAATATAAATATATGGAAAGAAAAATCTGATGAACGATCTATCACACATATGTGCATGCATATACATCTTTTTCCATATGCTTTATTATATATATATATATATATATATATATATGAGTACATAGTTTAACGAGAAGCCTACATCGAAAGAGAAATAAATTAGTCATCGCGCCACCGTCAACCCTATCGCTCGCTAATTACCTTCCATTAACTTCGATCGATCAAAAGAGATTCTCTCTTCTTTGATGTTCCCGGATCGAACAGCTGCTGAAAAATTGACGTTCACGATACCTTCGATTTTCGTCAGACGTTGCTATCTCTTTTCGGTTTCGCGTGCTTGCTAAATTTTTTATTTTTGATTTCTTTTTTCAGTTTTCTTTTCTCTCTCTCTCTCTCTCTCTCTCTCTCTCTCTCTCTTTTTCTTTTTCTTTATATATTTCTCTTTCTCGTTTTTTCTTGGTCAGTAACGTTTTATACCGAACTTGAGATCGGTGGGTTGGCACGCGATCATCGTCACGAGAACGACGACGATGTTATTCTTTCTCCCCACTTCAAATATTCTCTCTCTCTCTCTCTCTTTTTTCTCTCTTTTTCTCTGTCTCTCTCTTTTCGTTTCTTATTCGGATCTCGTCCGAGATAAAACTCGAGAGTTATTTTTCAAACCTGAGAGATAAACGTATTAACGTCAATAGAGTAGTTTCTCTCTCTCTCTCTCTCTCTCTCACTCTCCTTTTTTCCTCTCTTTCTCATTAGCGTACGAGACACCTGATTTAAAATGAAATAAATAAAAAAGAAAAAAAAAAACATGGAGACAGAAAAGAAGGAAAAAAATATCTCCCGCTTTTATTCGATCTCGTCATAACAATTAAAATTCTCTCTGTCTCTCTTTCTTTCTTGCTTGTTGTTTATTAACGTCTAGAACATTTTTAATCGATTCTTATCTTTACGAGCACGGCGAGTTTTCACAAGATTCTTCGTCGATTACATAACATATGCCGTATATCATTACCTCAAATCAAAAATATTTTACTCGATGTAAGAAAACACGAATACATAGATCATATATTCTATAATATGTATGTGCGTGTGTGTCTCTATACATACATACATACGAAGATAATTTTTTAGCAAACAAAAAAAAAGAAGAAAAAATAGAGATATCAATTTCCATTGTTTATCCCATAACAATCTTTTTCGTTACGCTTGTTTCTATGTATGTATACAGACGTGTCTGCTAGCCTGTCTGTCTGTCTGTCTGTCTGTCTCTCTGTTTGTCCGTTTATTTTACTCTACTCTATTCAACTCTACTCTACTCTACTCTACTCTACTCTACTCTACTCTACTCTACTCGTCCTCATACGACGAGTCGATTTTCACCCCTCGCGAATCAACCTCACCGATCGGTGAGGGGTGAACGGCTTCGCTCGAAAACGCGGTGGTCGCGTTTCAGAGTACTCGAAAGCGTACCGGACCTTGCTCAACCAGACTCGAGTTGAGCCAACCGGAGACTTTGCTAGATTCGAGGGTGAATATGCGCGAACGAGGGGACGCTGAATAATTGCAGTTGTGCTTTCCTGTGTGAGTAACGTCCCTCTGCTGTCTCTCTCACCCTCTTTTTCTCTCTCTCTCTCTGTTCCTCTCTCTTTTCCCCCACTCTTTCTGTCTATATGCTTTACTCTATCCTTTGTACGCGTTTACATGTATTTTCGTTTGTGTGTTTCTCTGCGTATATGTGTATGTAGACGTGTTTGTTGCTGTGTGTGTGTGTGTATGTGTATGTGTGATACGCTGAGAAATAATGACGATGGCATCGGGAGTGTGTCTAGCTTGGATAATCGAGAGTCCGTGTAGGTCGAGAAGTGCTTTCGTTGTAAAAAATCGGCGACGAAGCTTTTCCCGATCCCGTAATTATTGCCACATTCTCTCTCTATCTCTCTCTCTCTCTCTCTCTCTTTCTCTCCTTCAAAGGGCTATATTTTTGTTCTTTTTTATTTGCCTTAACAAGTATAAAACAAAAGAGAGAAGAAAAAAGGAGTAGGTAATACCGGTCGAGCCAATAAATTAAACCAGGAAAGATTATCCGTCCGATCGTTCAGATGGTATGACGTATATTGCTTATTAAAAAAAAATAGTTATTAAAAAAACGAAAGAAAGAAAGAAATTATTTCCATCGAGTTTATAATTAGTCTCTTGCACGTTGAACGATCGTGAAAATTAATATTCATAAAACTTGTGTATAAGCGATAAGTACATATGTATATTATACATACACATGACAGTGTGTGTATGCGTTGTACCAAACGATTCAATCGGATCTACGCATTCGAAGGAAAGAAAAAGGAATAGAAAAAAGAGATCGTTAAAGGAGTAACCGATAAGTCGTTTTATAGTTGTACGTATCTAGAATCTATTTAGAACTTAATCTTGCGGACGTTAGTTCAAGGATTACGTTTATAATCTTCGATCCTTTCGATATTTCTTATTCGCGTGGATGGAGCTTAAGGGCGGTGTAGCTGTGCACGCACGCGTACTAGCTAGATACGCAGTTGGGAAAACGCTGTGGATCGGTCGAGGATGTCGAGGTAGACACCGTGAATCGAAATATAAACCTATTAATATATAATATAATATATATATTTATTTATAATATTTATAATATATATATATATTTATACGTATATATATATTAATATAGATAACATATATATATATATGTATATAGTAAAGTATGGAGAACTAGAAAATATTAATATTATTGTAAGATAGAATTTGATCCGTTGTTCTCATTGTTATCGATATCCGGAATCGTATAATATAGGAAGAGGAAACTGAAGGAGGATCGTAAAGATCGTAAGATATGATTGTTTCGCACTATAGAAAATTTCAATTAGTGTTACTTTTGTTATCGCTAGTACCTATCAATAAAAGTTACTGATCGTCATGGTCGTTAAACGATTTTATAAGTTTCACGTACCTAGAGCGTAGTTATAAGGAGAGAGAGAGAGAGAGAGAGACAGAGAGAGAGAGAGGGAGAGAAAAGAAGGAGAAAAAAAAGAAAAAAGAACTGATCTTTTTTTTCTTCCTTCTTCTTTTTTTTTTCTTTTTGGTTTTATTTTCTTCATCTTTATTTTTATTTATTTATGTACTTCTTTTTTTTTTTTCTTTTTTACTCCTCCTTTAATCATCGAAACTGTGCAAGCAGAATGGCGCGTTTCTTTTTTCGTTTCTGAGATAAAATCGTTACTATATATGTTAGACAGAAATCCAAGAAGGAAGTTTCTTTCTTCTCGCGACCGTATTCTCAACATGGCGCTTGGAAATAGAGGGTTTAACGAATAATTCGGATAAAGTCGGCGCTCGGCGTGTTGTCCGGGCAACGTTCCCGACCGGTCGATGCCTCTTGTTATCATTCTGTCCCTCTTTTACTCGCTGTCTCTTTCTCCCTCTTTCTCTCTTCCACTCTTTCTCTCTTTCTATATCTATCTATCTATCTATCTATCTATCTATCTGTCTGTTGGTCTGTCTGTCTATCTATCTATCTATCTATCTATCTATCTATCTATCGTCCTCTCTGTTTCTCTGTCTCTTTCTTTTTCTATCTCTGTCCCTCTTTCTCCCATCTTTGTCATAGCATCCATTCCGGCTCTCTTTCTCTGCGTGTTCTCTCCGACCTGTATATCTATCTCGATTGTTAGAAGAGGAGACTGCCTGCAGGCTTGGCGCGCATGTCTCCTCTCGAAATCTACGCTACTTTCCTATTTCTTTTTTTTTTATATTATTTTTTGTTTGTTTGTTTTCTCTTTAATTTTTATTTTCGTTGCATATGTATATATATATATATATATATATATCAGATAAACAAATCTGGGTTAGGATATTGCGCGCATCAACGTTGTGTTGACCTATTATTTTCATGATGGAGAATTATGTTCTCTCTCTCTTTCTCTCTCTCTCTCTCTTTCTCTTTGTCTGTCTGTCTGTCTCTTTCTCTTTCTCTTTCTATTCACATTTGAAGCCCCTGAGAAATAAATGTATGTATGTATATGTGACATACTACGTATTGTCACTCATATATATATATATAACCCGTCCATATTGAAATAAGAAATGGGTCGTAAGAGGTGAGAAAATATAGGACCGATGGCCCTTTCGTTATTTCCCGAAGATATTCTTAAAATAGGTTCGAATCGTACGACTTTCAAATGGGACGACGATCGATCGATGAAACGCGCGAGAAGACTCGTTCCATTTATCGTGAACTATTTACGTACGTATACGGTGTTAGAGAAAAAAAGAAAGAAAGAAAAGAAAAAGTAGTTCAAGACCTAAAACATATATATATATATAAAATAGATACATACTTTAATTTACACGTTGCATGCGATAAATAGAAGCTAAGTAAATAAGTATGTAAAATAAGTAAGTTACTTATCATTATCAGAACCAAAAATCGTTTCTAACTCTATCAAGATTAATATATTTTTGTTTCGTACGATCATTATAATTAAATTATTTATCATTAAGAACAGCCATGTAACACATACACACACATACCTATTAGCGAAGTCCCAAAAACCTATTTTTTTCAACACCCTGTATGTACGTTAATACCGGTAGTATGTATAGAGTGGTCGATAACGGAGCGATCGAGCCGCGAAAAGTCCAAAATGGCGGTCGTCTCTTCGGTTCTCGGGCAGGCTCGGTAAGAAGAGAAGGATGAGAGGTGGAAGGAAGGAGTCGATCGGAGGAAGCGTTAGCGGCAGGAAGGCTATGTGTCGGTGTAATAATAGCTCTCTCTCTCTCTCTCCCTCCCCCATCCCTGTACTATATTACTGTGTGGTGTGCAATAGTAGTGGGGTAAATGGTGGTAGCGGCTCTCAATTGTAGCAGTAGTAGTAGTAATAGTAGTAGTAGTAGTAGGAGTAGTAGGAGGAGTAGGAGTAGTAGTAGTAGTAGTAGTAGTAGTAGTAGTAGTAGTAGGAGGAGGAGGAGGAGGAGGAGGTAGTACTAGTCAGTAGTAGTAACAATAGTAGTAGTGCAACAGAGTAGTAATAGTAGTAGTAGTAATAGTAGTGTGTAGTAGTAGAGTAGTAGTAGTGACAGTCAGACTCGGTCAGACGTACGGACGCGGACGTTTCGAACACGTTGCATTGTTATTACTCCGTCTCTCTCCCTCCTCCTCTCTCTTTCATCTTCGAAGCACCGAGCGGAGAAGCACCACCCTCTCTTGTGTATACGTTCGTACGTAGGAGTAAAAAGGAGGTAGTGTAGTAGGAGGCGCGCAGGCTTAAAGGGGGAGAGAAGGGGGGAGGGGTATGGGGAGAGGCGATGGCGGGTGATAGCGGGGAACGAAAGGGTCGGGTGGGAGGAACGGAGGGTGAGAGGGAAAAGGGGGTGTTGGTGGTGGAGGAGAAACGACGAGCGGCGAGACTATCGATCGGTAGGCACGACTGTCTTTCTCTTTCTATCTCTAGTACGCTTCTACTACTACTACTCGTTGACTATATAGAACTCTCTCTTTCCTCTTTACTCCTCTTCCCCTCTCTGTCTCTCTCCTTCTTTCTCTTCCCCTTCATTCTTAATTCGCACACGCGTTTCGTGACGGTGCAGTGTTTCTCTCTTCCTCTCTTTCTATCTTTCGTTCTCTCTCTCCCTCTCTCTCTCTCGCTCTCTTGTTTCTCTGTTTCTGTCTTTCTCTATCTATCTATCTATCTCTTTCTCTCCCTCTTTCTGCTTCGTTCGCCGCGACGGTTATCGAGCTACTACTACGCGGCTCCCACGTGGCGCAGGCGTGGGTTTGTTGTCTCTCCGTCGCCCTCGCGCTCCTTTCGTTATAGGTTTTCTCTCTCGGTCGCTCCTTCCCGCAATGACCATCGCGCGTTTATCGAACCGATTCCATTTTCTCTGTCTCTCTCCCTCTTCTCTCTCTTTCTCTCTGTCTGTCTCGATTCGTCTTTCTTTCTCTTTCCTTTCTCTTACGCGCTCCATTCTCCATTTCCTTTTTCCTTCTCTCCATTCGCATTTCTCTCTCTCTCTCTCTCTCTCTTATTCCCATTCTCCTCTTCTTATTCAGTTCCCGGCGTATATATCCGTTCGTTCAGCCAGCAGCGGCACTGACGATGCAGAAGAGCGACCACCGATGTAATTTTAGCCTTCTCCGTTGAGTTGCAGCAGCTTTGCTCACGAGACAATGTGTGTACCAAAGTCTACGACGCTCTTCGTCGTCCTACGCTTTCGCGGCCTCTTTCTTTCTCTCTCTCGTTCCTACTTTTTCTCTCTTTCTCTTGTCTCTCAGTCAGAGGCCGGTCACATCCCCATAGCTTCCCTTTCCCTCCAAACCGTAGCTGCCAAGCATACCGCGAGGACGGTGCGTTTTAATGGACCACGGAGAGATATTATTTTGAGTCCGGTCTCTCTTTCTCTTTCTCTTTCTCTTAACTGAGATTGGGACATGTCAGCCACCTGGAAGTATTTCCCGCCGTTTCTAGACATACGAATTTAGTTTCCATATTAAACGTAATTCAAAACCATATAAATAATAATATTCTTACGTATGTACATACGCATATAGTCATATACGTACGTACGTACTTACAAGTTTTATAACTATTATATGTGTATATATATATATATATATATATATATACACATTATAATACATACATTTATAAATATACACACATCTAAGTTTATATGCATATAACGTATATGTACCAATCCTACCTACGTTTTCTCGTTTCAAAAGAGTCGTAAAGCGAGAACGTGTCCTATATAAAAAAAAAAAGTGCATCGACCAAGAGGCGACGAAAAATCCCCGTAAAAGAAATTTAAGCTAGCAATGCACGAAATAGCGCGGCGTTACGTCGCGAAAGCTGCTGTTGCTGCTGCTACGGGGTTGCTACTTCGCTTCTTTTCTTTCTCCTCCTTCCTCCTCTCTCTTTCCTCCTTCCTCTTCCTCCTTCTCCACTTCCTCTTTCTCCACCTCTCTTCCTACTACTCCTCTTCTCCATGTCGCAAGCACTCTGGTGGTTTGAGGATCGATCGATCGTTGCCTGGTCCCGGAAAACTGCCGTCTAACGTGACGTCACGTTACGTCATCGTTCACGAAGCGAGCATCAACGTAAAAGCTCTCTCTCTCTCCCTCTCTCGCTCTCGCTCTCGCTCTCGCTCTATCTATCTCTATCTCTCTCTCTTCGAGTACGCATACGCTTACGAGAGAAAGAGAAACAGTGAAAGGGTGGAGAGGAGAACTCTCTCTCTCTCTCTCTCTCTCTCTCTCTCTCTCTCTCTCTCTCTCTCTCTCGAGTACGCGAGTACTCGCGCCCTTTTCAGGTTACGTGAAAGCACACGGATTGCGCATGCGCAACAGAGAACGATGTACGAGCCACCTGTCTTCTCGACGAAAGCTTTCATCCTCTCTCTCTCTTTCTCTCTGTCTGTCTATCTCTCTCCCATTTATTCGTCCTCTCTCTCTCTCTCTCTCTCTCTCGTTCGTTTTTTCTCTCCCTTTCTTTCTCTTTCTTTCCCTCCTCTTTCTCTTTCGTTCTAACATCGGAAATTCGTCATAGACGTGAGCTGATTGGTCGAACCTCTCAGAGCTTGCAGCAAAGATAGAAATATAGTAGTACTCTTTCTTTCTTTCTTTCTCTTTTCTCTTTTTCTTTTTCTTTTTCTTTCTCTCTCGTGTAGGGTTGCGAAGGGTAATGGACACAGGACCTACCGCACGATATTGTCGATCAGCCGATCCTTCAAAGTTCCTTCGTTTCTCCTTCCTTTGGCTTCGACGTCACTGCTTCGCGCTCCCTTCTACGTATGGCTCGAATTTCCTTTCGTTTCGTTTCGTTTCGTCTCGTCTCGTCTCGTTCCATTTCGTTACTTTCGGCGATACGAGGAAAATAAGGTTTATCTATTTTGTATCATCTCCCCCCCTCTCTCTCTTTCTTTTTTCATGCATCTATGCGTCCAAGATCTGTTCCTTTTTTTTTTGCAAATAGTTATATTCATCATATGCCCATCATTACCGTCATTACCATCCATCATCGTCATGATTATTGGTATTATCATCATCATCGTCATCGTCATCGTCATCATTTTTGTGTGTTTCGTATATGTATGTTCTTCGGAATTTAGTTCATTAAAAAAAAGAATGTTGGTTAAGTTGAGAGGATCACAGGTTGGACAACGAAATTGTACGTTTGAACGAATGCCCAAGGGAAAGTTTCTTTGAAACGCTTTAGAAAATATTTGAAACATGTAGTTTATTGTTTTGATGAAAAACTATATCCATAAAAATGAAAAAAGAGGAAAGAGAAGAGAAAGAAAGAGAGAGGAAGAGAGTGTGCGTAAGTGGGGATACGCTCGATTTTGCGAACGATTCTTTCTGACGAGATACTTTTTTTATTTTTTAATCTCCTCATCCCTCTCTGTCTCGTGTCACAGACTTCAGACTGAAAATTAGATAATATCAGTTTTACAAGAAATTCCTTCGGAAAGTTAAAGTAATCGTATTCCGAGTGATCGACGTTTTTCGATTATCGTTTCAAAAAAAAAAAAAAGAGAAGAAAAAAAAACAGAAAAAAAAGA